>NW_016820683.1:4819-36541 GCF_001698545.2 Rhinopithecus bieti | reverse complement strand
CCCCCGGCCTTTTTTTTTTTTTTTTTTTTTTTTTTTTTTTTTTTTTTTTTTTTGAGATGGAGTCTCACTCTGTTGCCCAGGCTGGAATGTAATGGCACGATCTCGGCTTACTGCAACCTCTGCCTCCTGGCTTCAAGTGATTCTTCTGCCTCAGCCTCCTGAGTAGCTGGGACTACAGGCGTGTGAAACCACGCCCAGCTAACTTTTTGTGTTTTTAGTAGAGATGGGGTTTCACCATGTTAGCCAGGATGGTCTCCATCTCCTAACCTCATGATCCACCCGCCTCAGCCTCCCAAAGTGCTGGGGTTACAGGTGTAAGGCACCACGCTGGGCCAATTTCCCTCTTTTGATAATTTTCTCAATTTGAGAGATTGATGAAAACCTTAGTCACTGATGTCACTATTACCATCATAAATGTACTTATTTGGTCTTGAAACCACTGAGAAACAGTAGAACAGTAAGTTTCTAGAGGAGGGAACAAGGACTGAGTAGAGGGTACCTCTTTATGCTGGGATGTTCTGTTTACAGGAGAAAAACAAAACTTGATATGTTCTAGGATCTAGGTTTCCTTAAAGTCTTAGTTTGATTATGTCCCATTTAGCACGAGTGACTCTATTTTGTTTGGTTTGGTCTGTTGAGGCCTACTGTATGAGCTCAGTCCAAAATAATGGCCTTCCTTAATTTTGTTTTAAAAATTCCCCCCTTTTGGCCAGGTTCTCACTGAAGTGAGAGTGTGACCAAAACTTAGGGCCTTATTGCCACTCTTATCATTTTGGGTTGAGGGTCTCAGCACATCATTCCTAGGTCATGGTGACCTCATGGTCGCACATTTCTTTTAGCTTTTGTCATTCCACTTGAAGAGAGACCATTTGATGCTTTAGAACTGGCTGTGTACAAACATTAAAAACCTTTGAGAGAATACAGCACATCAGGGAGACTATTATGGCTATCAGGAGGATAATACCAAGAATTTGGAGTACACAGGGTCCCCATACACCAAATCCTAAAATTAAATAGAGAATGAGTTGGATGAAGAGTTTACTCGCTTGACTAAGTAGTCTTTTCATTAATCTCCTACAGCTGAATTTGTATAATCTACATTTGACGTATTTCTCCACAGGCCACAAGTGTCAACAGATGCCCAGGTACTTTTCTGTTTCGCGAATTCTGTTATTCAGCATGACTTTCACAAAATAATTTAAAGTCTGTTGTGTAATGATACCCTTCAAAGTAGACTCTGCTGGCCGGGCGCGGTGGCTCATGCCTGTAATCCTAGCATTTTGGCAGGCTGAGGTGGGCGGATCACTTGAGGTCAGGAGTTCAAGACCAGCCTGGCCAACATGGTGAAACCCCGTCTCTACTAAAAATACAGAAATTAGCTGGGCGTGCTGGTGGGTGCCTGTAATCCCAGCTACGTGGGAGGCTGAGGCAGGAGAATTGCTTGAATCTAGGAGGCAGAGGTTGCAGTGAGCTGAGATCGTGCCACTGCATTCCAGCCTGGGTGACAGAGGGAGACTGTCCCCCCACCCTAAAAAAAAGTAGAATCTGCCATGGAGCCTATTATGAGGGATACATTCTAGTTATTGCCACTTTTATTCTAAACCATGGAAAAAGAACCTAACAAATGATGTCCTTCTAGAAGAGTGAAGGCAGTGTTTTCTTTAACACATGATATGGGTTAAAAGGCGTGAATGAATGTTCTGTTTCTGACTTATTATGAGGCAACATATGTACCATTAAAGTTTTTCACCTACACTGGGCCTTTATCTTTTATCTATTAAAGTATAAGCTTATTCATATATTAGGCTGGCTGTAAACTCCTTTACAAATAAAAGTATACTCCATAAGTGCACATAATAGACCCCTTTTCCACTTCTATTGTTCATAGAGGCATAAATAAGAAAAAGTATTCAAAGATAAGAGTCTCATGATAATAGAAAAATCTTCTTTCTTTGTTTTGTTTTTTTGAGACGGAGTCTCACTCTGTTGCCCAGGCTGGAGTGCAGTGGCATGATCTCGGCTCACTGCAACCTCTGCCTCCCAGACTCAAGCAATTCTCCTGCCTCAGCCTTCTGAGTAGCTGGGATTACAGTCTTGCGCCACCACCATGCCTGGCTAATTTTTTATACTTTTAGTAGAGAAGAAGTTTCACCATGTTGGCCAGGCTGGTCTAGAACTCCTGACCTCAAGTGATCCTCCCCCCTCGGCCTCCCAAAGGGTTGGGATTACAGGCGTGAGTCCTCGCGCCCAGCCTAGAGAACTCTTTTTTTTTTTTTTTTTTTTGAGACGGAATCTCGCTCTTTCGCCCAGGCTGAAGTGCAGTGGCCAGATATCAGCTCACTGCAAGCTCCGCCTCCAGGGTTTACGCCATTCTCCTGCCTCAGCCTCTGGGACTACAGGCTAGTTTTTTGTATTTTTTTAGTAGAAACGAGGTTTCACCGTGTTAGCCAGGATGGTCTCCATCTCCTGACCTCATGATCCGCCCATCTCAGCCTCCCAAAGTTCTGGGATTACAGGCTTGAGCCACCGTGCCCGGCCCCCAGCCTAGAGAAGTCTTGATCCGTGATCTTGGGAAAAGCTGTTCCCATTAAGGATGCCACCTTCTTCTGGGGAGAGACGTCTCTGGTTAGTTTTACTTTAAGGGTTCTGGTGGGTGAACAGTTCCAAGAATGTGGAGGTACGCTTCTCAGTTGTGAGATTATGAACCCAAAGTTCAAGGTTCCAAAGTTTTGCTGCAATGTGGATGGCAAGGACAGTCTTCCTCTGATGTTCAGAAGATCCATTCTTCGAGTTCTGGATTGTGAAGGGGTTGTCCTCAGTGAACCACACAAAGCTTTCTTTGTTTGGTAAAAATACACCGTAGCATAATAATCTACTGCTACAACATTAGCCCTCTTGCATGGGAAAGCTTTTATACAACCAAAAAACAAGCATCGAAAATGACAATTGAATGAAATCCCTTTATAACTGTTTAAAATGGCCCATCAGGCTGCCAAATGTACCTGAAGCTTTGATTGTCTTCCCAAGAATATACAACCAAACATTGGTTTTAAACTGTTTCCTTGGCTGGGCTCGGTGGATCACCGGAGGTCAGGAGTTCAAGACCAGCCTGGTCAACATGGTGAAACTTCGTCTCTACTAAAAATACAAAAATTAACCGAGCATGGTGGCAGGCACCTGTAATCCCAGCTACTCAGGAGGCTGAGGCAGGAGAATTGCTTGAACCCCAAAGGTGGAGGTTGCAGTGAGCTGAGATCACACCATTGCCCTCTAGCCTAGGCTACAAGAGTGAAACTCCATCTCAAAAATAAATAAATAAATAAATAAATAAATAAATAAAAACGATTTCCTCAATTTGTAAGTACATATAATCAATTTGGATTATTTTATCTTTTCCATGACGAGTCATGGAATACAGAACCTTTAAGAATAAAAGCTTTTTTTCCTCAGGAAGGACAAGGCGGCCCGTCCTGATTCTCCATGAGTCCATGCTTGACACTGGACTTAGGTCCTCTTGAATGGCAGTTGCTTCTCCAATGCAGGTGCATAGCAGTGATAACTAATGGGTTATCGCGGGTAATTTGATTTAGACCATGGAGTTCATTCAAATTGTATATCTAAACAATTTTAATGTTGGCTGATTTAGCATGATAATCTGGCAAAGTATTTTTTGGTATTTCATTAATTTTTGTTTTACTTGTGTTAGCAATTTTATAAACCAGTCAGTTTTTTTTTTTTTTTTTTCTTATTGAAGCAACAGGAATTCTTACCCAGTCCAATTCTTGGGGAATTGTGGAATTCCTGGGGAATTCTTACCCATGATATGATCTTTTAACGTTTATTTATTTTTTCATGATATGATTTTAAAGATATTAAAACCCTGGCCGGGCGCGGTGGCTCAAGCCTGTAATCCCAGCACTTTGGGAGGCCGAGACGGGCGGATCATGAGGTCAGGAGATCGAGACCATCCTGGCTAATACAGTGAAACCCCGTCTCTACTAAAAAATACAAAAAACTAGCCGGGCGATGAGGCGGGCGCCTGTAGTCCCAGCTACTCGGGAGGCTGAGACAGGAGAATGGCGTGAACCCGGGAGGCGGAGCTTGCAGTGAGCTGAGATCCGGCCACTGCACTCCAGCCTGGGTGGCGAGAGAAACCCCCCGCTAAAAAAAAAAAAAAAAAAGATAAAACCTGTACTCGAGTGCTTTTCAGAGTCCTTTCCATCCTTTTATGAACCTTTTAAAAGATACCATATGCTAGGATTTTGCACTCTTGTGAAGTTTTCAGAAACTGCATCAGCCTTAAGTAATTAACTGTGGAAATGACTTTAAATAGTTATAGTTTTTATTTGTTTTATTTTATTTTATTTTATTTTATTTTGAGACAGAGTCTCTGTTGCCCAGGCTGGAGTGCAGTGGCGTGATCTCGGCTCACTGCAACCTCCGCCTCCCAGGTTCAAGCAATTCTCCTGCCTCAGCCTCCTGAGCAGCTGGGATTACAGGCGTCCACCATTACATCTGGGTAATTTTTTTTGTATTTTTAGTAGAGCGGGATTTCACCATATTGGCCATGCTGGCCTCGAACTCCTGATCTTGTGATCTGCCCACATCGTCCTCCCAAAGTGTTGGGATTACAGGCGTGAGCCACGGCACCTGGCTGTTTTTTGCTTTTTTCAATCAATTTTATGGGCACCTCTGCTCCATAGAGTTTGACCTTATTTATTTGAACACAGATACTGAGAAGGGACAGAGGTTACCTGGACTATAAAATAATGCAGTGATTCTAGACTCAACAGGGAATCTCTCAATAGAGCATTGTTGTTGTTTGTTTTTTATTTTTATTTTTTTGGTGCTGTAGAATAAAATCCTTTTTTCATTTTTTTTTTTTTTTTTTTTGAGATGGAGTTTTGCTCTTGTTACCCAGGCTGGAGTCCAATGGCGCTATCTCAGCTCACTGCAACCTCCACCTCCCAGGTTCAAGTGATTCTCCTGCCTCAGCCTCCCAAGTAGCTGGGACTACAGGCGACCACCACCACACCAGGCTAATTTTGTATTTTTAGTAGAGACGGGATTTCTCCATGTTGGCCAAGCTGGTCTCAAACTCCCAAACTCAGGTGATCCACCCACCTCAGCCTCCCAAAATGCTGGTATTACAGCATTTTGGTGAGCCACCGTGCCTGGCCTTTTTTTCTTTTTCTTTTTCTTTTTTGAGATGGAGTCTCACTTGCTTGCCCAGGCTGGAGTGCAGTGGCATGATCTTGGCTCACTGCAACCCTCACCTCCTAGGTTCAAGTGATTCTCCTGCCTCAGCCTCCCAAGTAGCTGGGATTACAGGCGCGTGCCACTACACCTGGCTATTTTTTGTATTCTTAGTAGAGATGGGTTTTTGCAATGTTGGTCAGGCTGGTCTCAAACTCCTGACCTCACGTGATCCACCCACCTCAGCCTCCCAAAGTGCTGGGATTATAGGCATGAGCCACTGCACCCTGCCTTAACTCAGTATCTTAGTCCATATGTCCTATAACAAAATACCACAGACTGGGTGATTCATAAACAATTGAAATTTATTGGCTGAGCACCTCAGTCTCCCAAAGTGCTAGGATTACAGGCATGAGCCACCGTATCTGGCCGGATTTACAGACTTTAAAATTATCTTTATTTTTTCAATTGTAAAATTATTAACCCACTTAGAACAGAAAAGCAATATGGAAAAAGGAGGAAAGAAAGGTCTTCTGTACTTGGATGAGGCCAGGTTTGGGGCAAGGAACCGGCACTGTGGAGCTTGGTGCTTGCCCACAGGACCGGCAGGCTATGAGGCAACTGACATGCCCCAGGGAAAGTCATCTTGAGTTGCGTCTTGATGATGAGGGGGTTACGGGTCCAAGCTGCAAACTTCTTAAGCCATTCTCTAAAACATCCACACTCCGGGACTGCTGAGATGGAAAGAGAGAAATTAGGAGGTATCAACTGGTGAGACATCACAGGGAGGAAGGGAGGGAGAGGTGAGGATGAGATCGTCAGGAAGAGAAAAGAACTGGCACCAGAAGGGCCAAGAAGGCCTGGAGAAAAACAGGGAGGTGACAAGAGCTCCTTAGAAAAGGGAGATTGTCTGTTGACTCTGTTGATAGTTTCTTTTGCTGTGCAGGAGCTCCATTTAATTAGATCTCAATTGTCAATTTCTGTTTTGGTTGCATTTGCTTTTCAGAATTTAATCATAAATTGTTTGCATAGACCAGTGTCCAGTAGAGAATTTCATATTTCCCAGGTTTTGTTCTAAGAGTTTTGTAGTTTGAGGTCTTACATTAAAGTCTTTAATTCATCTTGAGTTATTATTGTTATTATTATTATTATTATTTTTGAGGCAGAGTCTTGCTCTGTCGCCCAGGCTGGAGTGCAGTGGCACAATCTCGGCTCACTGCAAGCTCCGCCTCCTGGGTTCACACCATTCTCCTGCCTCAATCTCCTGAGTAGCTGGGACTACAGGTGCCCACCACCACACCCTGCTAATTTTTTGTAGTTTTAGTAGAGACGGGGTTTCACCGTGTTAGTCAGGATGGTCTCGATCTCCTGACCTCGTGATTCACCTGCCTCAGCCTCCCAAAGTGCTGGGATTACAGGCGTGAGCCACGGTGCCCAGCCCAGGTTATTATTATTTTTTTAAGCAAAGCCTCACTCTGTTGCCCAGGCTGGAGTGCAGTGGCACGATCTCAGCTCACTACAGCCTTCGCCTCCCTGAACCCATGCAATCTCCCACTTCACTCTCCCAAATGGCTGGGACCATGGGCACATGCCACCATGCCTGGCTGATTTTTGTATTTTTTGTAGAGATGGGGATTTGCCATGTTGCCCAGGCTGGTCTTGAACTCTCGGGCTCAAGCGATCCACCTGCCTTGGCCTCCTGAAGTGCTGGGATTACAGGCGTGAGTCATCATGCCCAGCACATCTTGAGTTAATTTTTTTTTTTCTTTCATGACAGAGTCTTGCTCTGTTGCCCAGGCTGGAGTGCAGTGGCGTGATCTGGGCTCACTGCAACCTCCCACCTCCCGGGTTCAAGCAGTTCTCCTGCTTCAGCCTCCAGAGTAGCTGGGATTACAGGCGCAGAGATGGGGTTTCACCATGTTGGCTAGACTAGTCTCAAACTCCTGACCTCTTGATCCGCCTGCCTCAGCCTCCCAGTGCTTGGATTACAGGCGTGAGTCACTGCGCCCGGCTGAGTTAATTTTTGTATATGGTGAGGGGTACACATGGACATAAAGATGGAAATAATAGACACTGGAGACTCCAAAAGAAGGGAGGGTGGGAGGGAGACCAGGGTTGAAAAACTACCTATTGGGTGCTATGTGCCAGTAGACTGGGGGACTCAAACCTCAGCATCACACAATATATCTATGTAACAACCCTGCACATGTACCCCTGGAATCTAAAAGAACAAGAGGGAGCCCCTGGTGCGAGAGGAGAACTCCCCCAAAAAAAACAGGCAGTGGGGCCGGGCATGGTGGCTCACACCTGTAATCCCAGCACTTTGGGAGGCCAAGGCGGGCAGATCACTTGAAGCCAAGAGTTCAAGGCCAGCCTGGGCAATATGGTAAAACCCTGTCTCTACTAAAAACGCAAAAATTAGCTGGGTGTGGTGGCGGGTGCCTGTAGTCCCAGCTACTTGGGAGGCTGAAGCACGAGAATCACTTGAACCCGGGAGGCGGAGGTTGCAGTGAGCCGAGATCGTGCCACTGCACTCCTGCCTGGGTGACAAAGTGAGACCCTGTCTCAAAAAAGAAAAGAAAAAAAAAAAGGTAGGGGTAAGTGCAGTGGGCAGAGGTGTGAGGGGGTGCGGGGCTGTAGCAGGCGGTGAGGAGGTGGGGGGCAGCAGGCGGTGAGGAGGCGGGGGGCAGCAGGCGGTGAGGAGGCGGGGGGCAGCAGGCAGGGCAACTCCTCACCTTTATGCTTTCAAGCCGTCGCTTTATGGCTCGGCTGTTTTTATCTAGCTCCTCTAACTTCTCAGAGGGGTTGAAGGAAGGCGGTTCCTCGTGGTCCACAAAGTTTTCCCAGCAGTCAGTAAACTCTGAGATCGAAGAGGGAAACCAGACAGGCCCCAGGGGCAGCAGCTGCAGCGCCAGGAACTCTTGCTTCCTTTCCCCTCTTCCCTTCCTCTCCCTGGACATTGCTCTGTCCGGGGAATTCTCCCTCCTGGGTGGTGTCGGATCTTGGGCCTCCCCCGACCCACAATCNCGCCCCCCCGCCTGTCGCCAAACCTGCGTCCCCGGGGGTTTGCTCTCTTGGAGCTGCAAAGCCTCTTGCCTACCTCGGAGGCCCATGACCTCCACCGGGACCTGGGATCCACACAGAAGCAGCAGCCCCTCCTGATAGTGCCCGAGCCAGTGGTAGTACAGGCGGGAGGCGAAGATGCGCAGGGTCAGATGGTGGTGAGCCTTGATGAAGTCAACCAGCTCCCCGGCACAGGAGGGGCAGGGGCTCCACGTGAGGTAACAGGTGACTTGGTAGCACTGGGTTTCGTCCAGTCCCATAGACTCGATCTTCTTAATAAAGCGAATTTCTGCATGGTGCTTTTTCTGGGGAGGGTCCCGGGAGGTGAGAATAGAGAGGCCAGGAGTCACGTGACTGGGGGGGGGGCGGGACAGGGTCGGGGAGGGGGTGCGGAGGGGTCTGTCTGGTGAACTTTCTAGTGCGTGGCCCTGACTAACACAGAGCAAGCACCCGCTTCCTGCCTTCCTTGATTTGTACAGTCCTGCACTCACGCACCCGTGTGTTAATTCATCTGTCCCGAGGCTTCCACAGCTTTCTCTAAATTGGACAAAGATCCCAGTGTCCAGAGGAAGAGACAACACCTCCACGCCCCAGTCCCGAAGCTTTGTGGACCTTGCCTTTGGACACCCGCCTAGGAGGCTGTGTCCAACCTGGGATGATCCTAAACAGCAGGTGAGAGCCGGGGCGGGGGGCGGGGAGGCAGGGTGGGTCCGGGCTGGCAATAGAGCGGAGGGCAGGGATGTGACGGAGTTGCACTCAGACCGTGGCAGGGCACCTCGGCTTCCCCGAAGTAGTAACTGAGCTGAGATCGGGAGAATGAGTAAATGAGAGGAGCAGAAGGAACATTCTACAGAAGGGATTCCACAGAAAGGATTCTACACAAGGGATGACTTCTTCGGAGGCCCGGGGACGGGAAGGAATGGGGAGCGTCCTAGGGAAGCTGGGCCACTCAGACCCATCTAAGCCAAAACCCAGGCAGGGACCGAGGGTTAGGAAGACACAGAGGGTGTTAAATCAGCAATTGAGAAATTTGTAGGCAGGCATTTCATGTACTTTCTGCACACATCAGATGGGTTTAGCCCCTGCCGGGCCTGTGCCCAGAGAGCCCGTGCGGCACCTTGTTTTTTAAGTAGCCTCTGGTAGGCGTGGAGCCATTCTGCCGCGTCAGCTGGTAACACAAGAGGGCCTTCCTCGGGTAGTAAGGCTTGCTGACACAGCGCTTGTTGTTAAACTGTAAGCTGAATGTTTCGGCTGTTAGCAGAGCCATCGCGTTTCTGTGCAACAGAAAGGGAAAACCAAAGATGAAGGGAGCGTCATCTGGAGTCACCCCAGGCTCAAGCCACTTTTCAAACCCAACTCTTTTTTGTTTTCTGAGACGGAGTCTCCCTCTGTCGCCCAGGCGGGAGTGCAGTGGCGCGATCTTGGCTCACTACAACCACCGCCTTCCAAGTTCAAGTGATTCCCCTGCCTCAGCCTCCCAAGTAGCTGGGATTAGAGATGCCCGCCACCACACCCAGCTAATTTTTGTATTTTTAGTAGATACTGGGTTTTACTATGTTGACCAGGCTGGTCTCGAACTCCTGAACTCAGGTGATCCACCCACCTTGGTCTCCCAAAGTGTTGGGATTACACGCGTGAGCCACTGTGGCCAGCCAAACCCAACTCTTTCTGTTCACTTGGACCCCTCTCCTTGGTGAGGGAGGGTCTCCCCTTTAGTTGTTGGCCAGGAGGACTGCAGTGGAGGAGGGGGAGGAAGGACTGGCAGGAGGGCAGAAGGAGGGGAGTGCTCCCTCGCACCTTGTCTGCTACTTCCCATCCTCCCACCTGGGAGGGCACCCGCTGCTGCCCACAGCTGAGGCTCTTTGCATGGGACTGCCCTGACCTCATCACTATTCTGCCTGGGTTGGGTGGGGATCCCCTGCCTGAGAACTGTGGGTGTGCCTTTCTGGCTCCGCTGAGCTCAGACCTTCTCTGAGCTGCTCACACGCCTCTCGCCTGAGTCCCAGATCCCTCTTTCCAGCTGCAGTTGGACACCCCCTCCTTGAGGTCCACAAGCCTCTCGACCCCTACATGTCCAATACCAGAACCCTTCTTCTTGGGGAGTGATGGAGTGGAGACTAGAGCTTCCTCTAACACTATGCTCTTTGCTTAGGTGTGTTTCACAATTTTGTCTGCACAAACACAGAGTTGCGTGAACAGGAAAAGCTGTTGTCACCAAGGGAGCGTTGTGACAGATTTTTGGCTGAAGGAGTTACATCGATTTTGCTCTCCTGAATTGTGATTACATTCTACAGAGGATTCAATTTTGGATTTTGCTTTTATTTTATTTCATTTTATTTATTTATTTTTGAGACAGAGTCTCACTCTGTCATCCAGGCTGGAGTGCAATGGTGCAATCTCGGCCCACTGCAACCTCTACCTACCCAGTTCAAGCAATTCTCCCACCTCAACCTCCCAAGGAGCTGGGATTACAGGCACCCTCCTTCATGCCCGGCTAGTTTTTGTATTTTTGTAGAGATGGAGTTTTACCATGTTGGCCAGGCTGGTCTTGAACTCCTTTGACCTCAGGTGATCCACCCACCTCGGCCTTCCAAAGTGCTGGGATTATAGGCGTCAGCCACCGCGCCCGGCCAGGATTGTGACCCATGCTGTCTCCCTGAGGGCCTGAGCTCCCTTTCTTTGGCCTCTCTGATTGGTCATTGCCCTTCTACTTTCTATTCTGCTTTCTGGAAAACCCCTGAGCATTTCAAGCCTCCAAATCCTGAGAATTTCTGCAGCTTTCCCAAGCAGGAGGAGAGGGGAAGAGAAGATGCTGGCAGGGGCAGCAGGGCCAGGGTGACCTCTCCCAGCTCGGGGCCCCAGCCCTGGTCTTTCCGGGGACAGATCCCCCATCCTCGCAGTATTTCTGCCACCCATCCTCCAACCCATTAAAAATAAGAAAAGTGAATAAAATTCTCCACTTCAAAATAAGAGCTCTTACTATTTCAGTTTAGTTAATTCCTGGCATTTTACTATTCATTTTTTTTTTTTTTTTTTTTTTTTAGTTTTAGTAGATAAGGAGTCTCCCTATGTTGACCAGGCTGGTTTGGAACTCCCGGCCTCTAGTGATGATTCTCCTCTCTCAGCTTCGCAAAGTGTTGGGATTACAGGCATGAGCCATTGTGCCTGGCCAGGCAGGAGAATGGGGTGAACTCGGGAGGCGGAGCTTGTGGTGAGCTGAGATCGCACTCCAGCCTGGGAGACAGACAGAGATTCCGTCTCAAAAAAAAAAAAAAAAATCAGAGTAGCACCTCCATCCCCCAGGCCCAGGCCCTCTTCTAAGTGCTGAGAGAGTCTGAACTCATGTGATGCTGCCCTAGGGTTGCAGGGGCCATTCCCATCTTACAGAGGAGGGGCTAGAGGCTCAGAGAGGCGGGGTAACCCGCCCAGGCCACAGAGCTGGGGACAGATGGAGCTGGGGCCCCTTTCCAGGCCAGCCCTGTCCAGCCTCTGCATCATGGGGCCCTGCAGGAGGGAGCCGTTGGGGATCAGGCTCTCTTCTTACTAAATTTTAAAATAAAAGCATTTCTCCTGATCATTAAGTTTTTCCCTATATTCCATGTTACTGGTGTCATTATAAATGGTGAATGCTGATTGTGAGGAGGAGCGTGTGTTCGGGGTCATCTGCATCCTCCTCTGCCCGTAGTGGAGACATCCTTGGAAGACAAGATTTACCTTGTGCTTCAGAGACCATTCCCCCCCCACACCTTCTCCTAAGACTCTGTATTGAAACAAAGTAAATCTTACAGAAAGTTCATCAAAGCGCTGTGAACAAAATTCCAGATTGCTCCTGTCATCCTTTAGTTCAGTTCTCCCAGTTTCAGAACCCAGGAATGGCAGGAAGCACACAGAGGGAGCATCCTCCCAAGGTGGGGAGCATCAGCCCAACCATGACTTTTAGGGGAGAGTCTCAGCCGGGGACCTGGACTGGGGCAGTTGGGGGAGGCAGCCCATTCAGAAGCAGCAGTGGGGCGACCACACAGCAGGGCAAAGAGCTTGGGTGGGAGGGGGGTCGGCAGGGGAGTCAGAGGGGAAGAGTCAGAGGGGAAGGAGCCCAGGGATGGGATTGGGGCAGCGGGAGGCCAGGGCTGAGGCCCAGAAGGGCTGCCAGGCAGGAAGGGGCAGCAGAGGACCCAGTGGACAGAGTGGGCAGCGGTACCTGATCTGTGCTTCTGGCCACAGCTTCCTTAGCAGGCTTGCCCCTGCTTGTCTGGGACACTAAGTTTCACTTTTGTTTCCAGGCAGCTCTCCAAAAGTCACCTCCCAGGGCTTGATGAGGGTGGCTCCACCCTCTCCCTTTTTTGGGGACTGGAGTGGGAGGGCCCTGGGTGCTTCAGATCCCTCAGGCTCCTTCCTTTCCCTACGTTCCTCAGGCTTGGCAGGGGAAGTCTGATGGAGATGCCTCACCTCCCATCCTCCCATCCCCAATTCCCTCCCCAGGTACAGCCAGACCCAACTCCCTCCCCAGGTACAGTTTACAAAGGAACAAAGGCTGGATGCAGTGGCTCACACCTGTAATCCCAACATTTGGGAGGCTGAGGTGGGCAAATCACGAGGTAAGGAGATGAAGACCATCCTGGCCAACATGGTGAAACCCCGTCTCTACTAAAATACAAAAAATTAGCCAGGCGTGGTGATGGGCGCCTGTAGTTCCAGCTACTTGGGAGGCTGAGGCAAGGAAATCACTTGAACCTGGGAGGCAGAGGTTGCAGTGAGCCGAGATTGCACCACTGCACTCCAGCCTGGTGACAGAACGAGACACTGAAAAAAAAAAGAGAGAGAAAGGAAGGAAGGAAGGAAGGGAGGGAGGGAGGGAAGGAGGGAGGGAGGGAGGAAGGAGGGAGGGAGGCAGGAAGGAGGGAAGGAAGGAAGGAATTGATGGCTGGTCATGGTGCCTGTTATCCCAGCACTTTGGGAGGCTGAGGCAGGTGGATCACCCGAGGTCAGGAGTTCGAGACCAACCTGGGCAACTGCACTCCAGCCTGGGCAATAAGAGCGAGACTCCGTCTCAAAAAATAAAATAAAGTATAATAAACGAAAGGAATAGAAGCCACAGAGAGGAACAGGGATCCAGACCAGGGCTGAGACCACAGGCCAGATGTCACTCCCCTGGTGGGCAGGGCAGGCTGCATCCCCCTCCCCACCACCCCACTGACCTTTGTCATTCAGCCTCCTGGCAGGACCCTGAGCCTGATGTGAAATGAGCACTGGGGTCAGGGCTCAGGACTGCATCTCCAGCGGATCCAGTGCCCATTACCTAGCCCAGTCCCGAGATAGCACTGGGAGGGGAGGACGGTGATCCTGACAGTCAGAGGAGGTCCCAAGCACAGAGAGGCTAAGATACTGTCCCCAGGTCACACAGCAAATCAACAGCAGAGCTGGAGGGCTGGCCAGGGCTTCCTGTGTCCCTCCTCCCCCACAGCTACCTGCTTTGAGGTTCTTCATTGCTCCATGGAAAGAGGAGGAGAGGAGACATGAGGAAGGGGACTTACTGCTCCTAAAGGGCCTCCCAGGTCAGAGATGAAGGACCTGGACTTCGCATTTGCATCCTGGAACCCGTGTTCTCATCTTCATGCATATCAACCAACACCCTTCAGATCATAAACACCAAAGAGCCAGGTCAGGTGCCGTGGCTCATGCCTGTAATCCCAGCACTTCGGGAGGCTGAGGCAGGCTGATGACCTGAGGTCAGGAGTTCGAGACCAGCCTGGGCAACATGGCGAAACCTCGTCTCTACTAAAAATACAAAAACTAGCCAGGCGTGGTGGCGGGTACCTGTAATCCTAGCTACTCGGGAGTCTGAAGTAGGGGAATCATTTGAACCTGGAAGGCGGAGGTTGCAGCAAGCCAAGACTGTGCCACTTCACTCCAGCCTGGGTGGCAAGATCAAAACTCTGTCAAAAAAAAAAAGAAAAGAGAAAGAAAAACTAAAGAGCCCCAAGGAAAGTTGAATCCCAAGGGCGAGGACTAGGGGCGGTCACTGCAGAGTCTAGGTTCCACACCAAGGAGTCCCACTGAATCTTGCCCAGCTTGTCCCTCCATATCCTCCCGCCCTGCACACCCCGACAGCCCCCTAGACCCTGCATGGCCCCTGGGGTCACAGGAGCTTGGGTGGGAATTTAGAAGGTTCCTGGGAATGGGATCCCCTCCACCCTATCTGTCCTAATGTTGGGGCTACCGTCCATGGAAGATTCCAGAATAAGCGGGGACCTGCCAGAAGCGACATCAGATCTGCACTCTGTAGTGCTGGTTAATCAGAGAGCTGAGTCTCCCAGGCTGAGAAGCAGGGAGGATGGAAAGGAAGGCGGAACCCTTTCCTAGTCCTTCCCACAGGCAGCATTCCCACTGTTCCTCCAGTGAATCCCTGCAGCAGAGACCCTGTGCTGTCTAGGACGGGCCTCTGCTTAGATGTTGTCTCCAGGAGGAGGGGAGGTTTGGCCTGGCCACTGTGGCCTGTGTTTGTTGCTGGAAAGGGGGACCCGATCCGGACTCCAAGAATGAGTTCTTGGGTCTCTCACAGGAAAGAACTCAAGGTGAGCCACAGGGTGCGGTGAAGTTATGATCGTTTATTAGAAGCTCCTGCACTACAGACTAGGGAGGCCTCAGAAGGCAGAAGGAAGAACGTCCCGTCTTTGTTTTAAGCTTCTTTTTTTTTTTTTGAGACGGAGTCTTGCTCTGTCACCCAGGATGTGGTGCAATGGTGTGATCTCAGCTCACTGCAACCTCCACCTCCCAGGTTTAAGAAATTCTCCTGCCTCAGACTCCCGAGTAACTGAGATCACAGGTGTGCAGCCACCCGGCTAATTTTTGTATTTTTAGTAGAGAGGGGATTTCACCATATTGGTCAGGCTGGTTTCAAACTTCTGACTCCTGATCCGCCCAAAGTGCTGGGATTACAGGTATGAGCCACCATGCCCGGCCTAAATCTCCCCTTTATAAGGACACCAGATTTATTGGATTAGGAACCACCCGACGACCTCATCCACTGTGCCTGGCCTAACTCTCCGTATATTGGAGTCTTATCAATGTAAAAGCTAAGCTATGTCCACATGCAAGCGAGCTGACAGTGTGACAAAATTTATTACTTTGTTGATTTAAAGAAAGCTATCCAGGGCCTGGCATGGTGGCTCACATCTGTAATCCCAGCACTTTGGGGGTTCGAGGTCAGCCTGGCCGACATGGTGAAACCCCATCTCTACTAAAATTGCAAAAATTAGCTGGGCATGGTGGTGGCGCACCTGTAATCCCAGCTACTCAGGAGGCTGAGGCAGGAGAATCTCTTGAACCCGGGAGGCAGAGGTTGCAGTGAGCCTAGATCCTGCCGCTGCACTTCAGCCTGGGTGACAGAGTGAGACTCCATCTCAAAAAAAAAAAAAGATATCAATGAGATATGCATATCTTATTTAAAGTGTATGATTTTTAAATCATGGTCTTTTGGTTTAAAGAACAATAGATTGGGCCGGGCACAGTGGATCATGCCTGTAATCCCAGCACTTTGGGAGGCCGAGGCGGGCCAATCACCTGAGGTCAGGAGTTTGAGACCAGCCTGGACCAACATGGAGAAACCCCGTCTCTACCAAAAATACAAAAATCAGCCGGGCGTGGTGGCACATGCCTGTAATCCCAGCTACTTGGGAGGCTGAGACAGGAGAATCGCTTGAACCCAGGAGGCAGAGGTTACAGTGAGCTGAGATCAAGCCATTGCACTCCAGCCTAGGCAACAGAGCAAAACTCCATGTCCAAAAAACAAAAAACAAGCAAAAAACAAAAAACAAAAAACAAAAAACTCCCATCTCCAAAAGAAAAAGAAACAAAAAACAATAGATTGAATAATCCCTATAATGATTGAAGATGTTACAGGCTGGAGTCCCAGAAAATATCTTGGCATGCCTTTGAACTTTGATTTCATTTGTAATTCAGTTTTTTTGGTTTTTGTTTGTTTGTTTTTTTGAGATAGAGTCTCACTCTGTCACCCAGGCTGGAGTGCAGTGGCACGATCTTGGCTCAATGCAGCCTCCGCCTCCCGGGTTCCAGCAATTCTTTTGCCTCAGCCTACCGAGTAGTGGGACTACAAGCGCCCACCACCACGCCCAGCTAATTTTTGTATTTTTAGTAGAGATGGGGGTTCACCATGTTGGCCAGGCTGGTCTCAAACTCCTGACCTCAGGTGATCCACCTGCTTTGGCCTCCCACAATGCTGGGATTATAGGCGTGAGCCACTGCACCCTGCCTGTTACTCGGTTTATCTAGGTAATTTAGTTTGACATCAAATACACGAAAGTACAATAAATGCAAACCCTGATGGGAAATAAAGTAGGTGCTTACCAGGAAGGATGATAGCTTTCTGCAAATGAGGGGGAATCACGTCTTCCAAATTTGTTAAGGTCCAAACCTCACAGCCCAGATCAATGGGAGGAAAATAACCCTCCTAAGAGGAAGTCTCCCAAACAGGAGGGGAAAGGCCCCTCCCCAACCTTATCTCAAATGAAACAGAAGGCAAACCCAATTCTGCAGTTTTGTCCAAGAAAGATCTGCCAGGGGGCAGAAGGGGTTACCAGTGTGGGTACCTCCCGCCATAGTGCTGTGGGCTGCTGATTCCCCTGGAAAGAAGTGAGAATTGGATCCCACTTCTGACCCCATGTATGTTGAAGTCAAGATAAAACTGTGGAGAGAAATTTCTAGATTTAATGTTTTATTTGGGAAGAAGAATTGCAATTCAGTGTGTACATGGAGAGCAAAGGGAAGATTAAAGATTTTTTTTTAAAGGAGAAATATTTGTGTTCCTCTTTCAGAAAGTTAATGGGTCCTAGGACCTGGGTTCTAGAGAGCTGGCAGGTTGCATTGATGAGCCACTGTGGTAGGCACTGTGAATCCCAGCGTTACAGCGATTTAACTCAGAAGCTATCGGTAAAGCTGGTTTTGGGGTACGGTGAGCAGTTTCAGCCATCAGGTTTGTGGAAGCGAGGTTTTGTAGCCTGAGTGGTTTCCCCTCCTGGCTCCTGGCCTCTGAGTTGGGTGTGACAAGAATGACCCAATTCTTAGCATCAGTTTTTATAAGAGATGTTTCTCAAAATTTAACTTTCACGCTTATGTATATTTCTAGTACCCATTTATATTCAGTTCAATGATAAGATTCAGGTATGATGGGGAGATGGGAGGAGCCAGGCTAGGGGCCCCAGGATGGGAGGGAGGAGATTGGGGGGTGGATGGAGGTTGCTCTGGAGGCAGAAAGCAGCCTCTCACAGGCAGGGTCAGGAAAGTGGGGAGGAGGCAGTGAGGTGGGGGGCACTGAAGAGCGGTACTCAGGGCAGGAGCAGCTCAGAAGGCCCAGGCAGGAGTGAACCTGGTCCAGGACAGAGGGAAGGCGTCAGGAGGCCGAGCAGGAGCCAAGAGGAGTGAGGGGATCAGCTGTGAGGCTACCCTCCAGCTTGGTGACAGGAGATGGGTAGTTTTCACACAGTCCCTTGCGAGGCCAGTGTGGCGTATCTCTCTTGTACACAGTATTCTCAACAGTGTTCAAATTCTGAGATAGAGGAGAAAACAGTCAGGCCTGGCAGACCTCTGTCCCCTGACCCTGGGCCTAGGTGTGATCTCCTGGCTGCCAGTGCTGGCTCAGTCCCTGCAGGCTCTCCTGGGACATGGTCCCAAGGGCAACCCAGACTCCCTTGGCCTCATGCTGTCCCTCCCCCCGCCCACACTCCTTAGGCCCCAATCTCTCACCCTTAGAAGACATGATCTGCACACGTGCCCCTTTGTCCTGCAGTCTGTGAGGCCCGTGCTGGAATCCCGGGTCACAGTCGTGGTAGAGGCGGGCAGTGAAGATGCTCAGCCTCGCTTTGTTGTGCTCAGCCAGGAACTCGGCCGCTTTCACCACATGGTCCGGGCCGGGGTTCCAGGGTATGAACCAGGCGATCTGGTAGCACTTGTAAGGAGGCAGCGCGTGGCAGGTCAGGACGGGAAGCACATTTATGCTCCGTGAGACCGGCTACTTTTGCCCTTTCTCACTGCAATGTCAAGGAGAGGAGACACCTGCCGGCAGTGGCTCATGCCTGTGATCCCAGTACCTTGGGAGGCCAAGGCAGGAGGATTGCCTGAGCCTAGAAGTTCAAGACCAGCCGGGGCAACATGGAAAAACCCCATCCCTGTTAAACACACACACACACACACACACACACACACACACACACACACACACACAGAAATTAGCTGGGTGTGGTGACGCGTGCTTGTAGTCCCAGCTACTTGGGAGGCTGAAGTGGGAGGATCAGTTAAGCCCGGGAGGTTGAGGCTGCAGTAAGCTATGATCTTGCCACTGCACTCCAGTCTGGGTGACAGAGTCAGATCCTTACTTAAAAAAATGTATAAATAAAGAGGGGAGACAGATGTCTACAGGCAAACAGGCTCGCTGCTGGCACAGACCTCTCAAGGGGTGTGCCTTGCCCTCTATGCTCTTCTCTGCTCAGGGCCGCTCTCCCACTGAAGATGCCCTTCAAGGACTCAGGAGCATACTGTGTTCTCAGAACCCTCCGACAGGCAAGGCCACATCCTTCCATCCTGAAGACTCAGGGCCCCGGTAGAAGGGATATGACTCAGAAAAGGTGCCAGAGTCTTGCTTGACTCCCCACTATCCCCCCCGCCAGAAAGCCCTGTGTACCGTTAGGCAGGTGTGGAGGCAACTTTTTCAGACTTTGACCACAGAGGCCACTTTACTGCTGACCCGGGTGGCTCTCTGGGAAGCTGTGCCTGCCCGGGGTGGTGAGGGCCGGAGAAGGCAGTGGGAGGAGGATAGGGCCCCATCTTGGAGGGCGGCCGAGGTACAGACGCTGAGGGGCAGCAGGCACCTTCCACGGCAGCCCATCCTGTGCCTGTGGGTGCCAAAACCACAGCGCTGCCGGTGGCATCACCTCCCCGAGGGCTTCCTGGGTGGAGGGGCTGGACCAGACCTTGTGGGCAGGGAGACTGCCATGATGTCAGGCAGCTTGACTCAGGGAGAGGAGGAGACTCAGATTGGCCCAACGCCTGGTGCGTGCCAGGTCGGTCCCAAATCCAGCCTCCACTGCCCTCCAAGTGCACAGCTGAGAGGAGGTATAATTGCCCCCACTTTACAGATGAGTAAAGAGAGGTTTCAGGGGAGGTGACGTGCTGAAGTACCTGACAGTAGCAGGCACAGTGGGCTGTTAGACCCAGGCTCGCCTGCCCGCCCGCCAGTGCTCTGGTCTCCACTCTCCAGGTCCCCATAGAAGCGTGTGGAACCATTACCCCCTGCCCCAGAGTGACACAGAGAGTCACGGTCTCTGTCCAGAATTTTCTGATTGGCACAGGGCAGACCTGATGGTGAGCGTTGTTGCTCTATGTGCAGGCACGGGCCTGTGCCAGGCCGCCTCCCCCAGCCCTGCTCCTGACAGTCCCTGGACCACCCCCACCTCCATCTCAGTCTTCCCACCCAGGGAATGGGGCCACAAGCTCACTCCACCCTGGCCAGCTCCCTGAAACACACCAGCATCTTGATTAAGCAACAACTTTCCCTGCTGTCTCCAGATGGTCGTTCATTCTTCCATGGGTAGGAAATTGGAAAGAAAAAAGCGGTAGATCTTGAAAATCTGTATTTGTTCTGAGGGTGGGGTAGGGGGATGATATTCACCAAGAACTGACTGGAATCATGATTTTATTCCCTTGAACTTACCCAAGAACAGCTCAGTGCTGCCTCTGCCAGCCTGTCCAACCATCATTAGACTGCATTGCCCTCCATGCTGGGATCCTGATGGGTTTGTTTTGTTTGCCAAGTGGAGTGGAGTGGGTGGCAATATGTCCAGCTTTTCCCAGAGCACAGCGCAACCAAAGTTCATCATGACTGCCCATGACAGACAGCCTGGGGCCTGGGATCCCATCTAAAACTAGCACTCACGGCTGGGCATGGTGGCTCATGCCTGTAATCCAAGCACTTTGGGATGCCAGGCCGGCAGATCCCTTGAAGTCAGGAGTTTGAGGCCATCGTGGACCAAAGTAATGAAACTCCATCTTTACTAAAACTACAAAAATTAGCCAGGCATGGTGGCACACAACTATAATCCTAGCTACTTGAGAAGTTGAGGCAGGAGAATCCCTGGAACCCTGGAGGCAGAGGTTGCAGTGAGCCAAGATCACGCCACTACACTCCAGCCTGGGTGATACAGCGAGACTGTCTCAAAAAAAAATTAACCAAACAGAAAATACAAAGCACACTGTAAAATGCCTGTAGGTTACACGGATAAAACACTGTGCCTCCCGGAGACACTTCTTTTTCTCGTTCTGTCGCCCAGGCTGGACTGCAGTGGCCGGATCTCAGCTCACTGTAAGCTCCGCCTCCCGGGTTTACGCCATTCTCCTGCCTCAGCCTCCCGAGTAGCTGGGACTACAGGCGCCCGCCACCTCGCCCGGCTAGTTTTTTGTATTTTTTAGTAGAGACGGGGTTTCACCGTGTTAGCCAGGATGGTCTCGATCTCCTGACCTTGTGATCCGCCCGTCTCGGCCTCCCAAAGTGCTGGGATTACAGACTTGAGCCACCGCGCCCGGCTCCCGGAGACACTTCTAAGCACAGGTGACAGGGGTCAGTTCCTGAGGAGTGACAGCTCCGCCCCCATTTCGGCCTCTGCAGCACTGAGGGAAAATGAGAGACCCCACATCCTGCTGGAGTTTCCACCGGAGCCAGGAAAGGTCCCTGGGACAGGAAGGAGCTGGTTCCACATGTGGGCGGCAGGGATGGGAGTAGGGAGAATGGCCTCCTTCACAGGTGCAGGCTTTGCCGGAGATTCACCCTGGTCCCCTGTAAGTGGAGACAAGGCAGGGTACCCAGCAGGGGGTCCAGAATATTGAGGGACAGAGCAGGGCAGGAGGGACCCTGGGCAGTGCTGGGCTGTGCAGCCCGGGTCACCTGGGACCGGAATGGAGGTCCCGCCTTGGCGTCTGGGTCCATGCTGCTTTATGTACGACGGTCCTGGCTCCGGCCACCACTGTGGGGCCCTGTCTCCCTACACCCCAGAGGCCACAGGCTCTCGTTCCCAGCCCAGGTCAGCAGTGTCGATGGGCTGTGTCCAGTCACCTCACCAGACTCACAGGGCTCCCAGGTCATGGGCAAAGCTGTGAGTTGGAGGGCCCCGGGGGACGGGCCTGGGGGCCCTTGGGAAGGTGGGGGGAGGGTTTCTGGGGGACCCCAGGGATTGGGTCTCCCTTGGGACCTGCCTCCTGCTAACATGGACTAACTGTGGGGTTCTTTCACCAGGCTGAGCCCTCTGGCCTCCCCTACACTGGCCCCTTTCCCAGAATGACTGCACGTTTTTCATCACTTGCTTCCAACAAGTGGAGTCGGGCTAGTTGTCAAACCCAGAGACACAAGCAAAGGGCTAGCTTGACAACCTGGTTCCCGTCCCGTACCCGCCCTGCGTGGGAAACGCGGAAGTCCTCGGCTCAGGGGAAGTGCTGGGTGTGCCCGGCAGTGGCTCTGGGGCCCTGGAGGAGGTTCTTTTTGTCAAGTCTCTGTGTTGGTGGTGTGTGCATGTGTTGTTGTGTGTTTTGCACTGTGTTGTGTATGTTCTGTGTGCATGTGTGTTGTGTTTTTGTGCACTTGTGTTTGTGTATGTTTCTGTGTGCATGTGTGTTTGTGTGTTCGTGGCACGTTGTTGTGTAGTGTGGTGCGCGTTTTGTGTTTGTTTGGTGGCCCCCACGTGTGTTATGTATGTTGTGTGTGTGCATGTGTGTTGTGTCTTGTGTGTGTATGTGTATGGTTGTTGTGTTCAATATTGTGGTGTGTTGTGTGGTGGTGTATGCTTGTGTGTTGTGGTGTGTGTTGTGTTTGTGTGTGTCTAGGCCAGGGAAGCAGTGAGTCGTCTGCGCAGGAGCAGCTGCGTGTGAGGTCGTTCTAAGTCCTTATATGCGGCCTTATATGCGGCTTCTGAGGACTTTCCAGAAATCGTGAGGTGGGAGCCGCCTACTGTAATCAGGCACATAAGTCACACATCCCAGAGTTGGGAACCAGCGCAGAAGGCCCAGGACAGACCCCAAACTGAAGCCACAGCCCTGACACCTGACACCCTAGCCCTGGGCTCTGTCTCTGCCTCTGGAGCCTCCTGTCCCCAGGGTTCAGCTCCCCTCCCCTCTGTGGCTGGGCTCTGCCTCCTGGGCTGCTCCTCTCCCCAGCCCTCTCTCTGGGCCCAGCCTGGATACCTGCCCCCTCCCTGGGCTGCTTCCCCTGACTGGCCCTGTCCTGGGTCCCAGCCATGACCTCCCCTGGGCTCCCTCTCTAGGGGGTGGAATCAGGAAGGGGTGGACACAGGGCTGCTCCAGAGGGCCCCTGATTGCATGTGTGTGGCTCCTTTCCAACAGGGAGACTGGCTGCTGGCTGTCCTCTTACTGCTGGGCCTGTCCCTTCCAATCAGTGCCCAGGGCTCTGTGAGTGAGGGTGGGGTCTGCATTTAGGTTCCTCTCCTGTGAGGTTTAGCTGAGTTTTCTGGCTCCAGAGGGATGTTGTGTGACCTTTGCCCTGCTACAGGTCCAGTACACCAGGAAAGACATCTACACATTTGCTAATGTTTATGGAAACACTTGCAATTCATGATACAATCACACAGGGAAAAATATAAGAAAAGATTTAGTATTTCATTTTATTCCTCTATGTATAAAACCAATTCAAATTGTCACTGGATTAGTAGGTTTGAAACTTTTCTGAGTGTACTGAGTACAATCTTAGTACTATATTCTTGAAACATAACATACATTTTTGATTAAAATTAATTCACTCTGATTTTTAAAAAATCTACTTGTCAGGAGCACCTTGCTTTGCTGGTGTCTGTGAGTGGCTGGAGATGGTGGTGAGCGGCCTGTTTGCATTTCTTGGAAGAAGATCTTTTATTCTGTGACTCAACCCAGGTCTCTGCCTTCCTTAGAGACTGAGGCTCATCCTTCAGTTTCCCTGATTCTGGAAGAGCAGTGGGATTGAATGGAGCAGGGGGTGAGATAGTGGAAAGAGGGCACAGGGAGGAGGCCTGGGGACAGTGACAATGACAGGAGAGGAGGGAGGGATGCAGGAGGTGGGAGAGAAAGGGAGGCTGTGAGAAGGAAAGGGAGGGACGGAGCTGGGCGCCCTGGGGGGAGCAGGGAACCCAGAGGGGGCTCTGAGCAGAGGGGAAGGCAAGGCCCAGGGGAGAGGGGAGGAGGGGGAGGCCGATGGGGCACTAGGCAGGGGAGGAAGCTGTCACCTGGAGAATGGCCCGAAGCCTCCCACTCAGGGCTTGGCTGTGCTCATCTAGTCCATCCCAGGGCTGGAAGGGACGTCCCTGGCGGTCCACAAAGGTGTCCCAGCAGTACTTAAATTCTGAAAAGGGATAGGGGAGATAAGTCACGCTCCGGCTGTGGGGACCGGGTGGCACCAAGAGCCCGTGACTCTCAGGACAGACTTCCCACATCCTGGTTTCGGTCCCTCCTGTCCCTCTCCCTCCCCGAGGGACTGAGCTCCTTCATCAGGCACTTCCTTCCCATTGGAATCTGGGCCAGCGCAGTTCTCATTCTTTCGGGAAGCCCCAAGTTCTGCTTCCACTTCCAGCCACCCTCCCTGCCCTCCCTGGGGCCACATCTCCTGGTCTGGCCTCTCTCTTCCCGTCGACCCCAAAGTCAGGTCCAGAGTGCAGCCATCGCCTCTGCAGGCAGCGGACCCTTTCCCTCAGGGATGCCGACCCTCCCCACTTTCTAGTTACTTCCCAGGGCCCCCTCCTGCCCCAGCCGACCCCACCCCACTCCAGGCCTCCATTCTCACCACTGTAGTTCATCATTGCAATTTCGGCCCCAGCCGTGTGCAGGGCACGCAGCCCCTCCTGACCTCTTCCTTGATCATCATAGATGCGGGCAGCGAAGATGCGCAAGCTCACGTGTTTGTTATTTGAAATGAATGTAGCCATTTCCTGGGCACAGCTGAAGCAGGGGCTCCAGGAGGTGAAGCAGGTAACCCTGTATTGCTGGCCATCCAGCTTCCAAAAGGGAATTAGGTCCAGGAAGCACAGCTCTGCATGGCGGCCTTTAGGGAAACCATGTTTATTTGGAGCCTAGAAAAGAAAGCAAGCCGTGAGGTTATTTATTTATTTATTTATTTATTATTATTATTTTTTTGGACAGAGTTTCACTCTTGTTGCCCAGGCTCGAGTGCACGAGTAGCTGGGATTACAGGCGTGCACCACCACACCAGGCTAATTTTGTATTTTTAGTAGAAAGAGGGTTTCTCTCCCCATCGTGGGCAAAGGATATGAAGCAGAATTTTCAAAAGAAACATTTCATACAGCCAACAGACCCATGAAAAAATGCTCATCATCACTGGGCCATCAGAGAAATGGCAAATCAAAACCACAATGCAGATACCATCTCAACACCAGTTAGAATGGCATCATTAAAAATCAGGAACACAGGTGCTGGAGAGGATGTGGAGAAATAAGGAACACTTTTCACTGTTGGTAGGATTTGTAACTAGTTTTCAACCATTATGGAAAACAGTATGGCGATTCCTCAAGAATCTAGAACTAGATGTACACATATGCCAGCCCATCCCCACTACTGGTATATACCCAAAGGATATAAATCATGCTGCTATAAACACATGCACACATATGTTTTATTGCGCACTATTCACGCTAGCAAAGTCTTGGAATCAACCCAAATGTCCATCTGTGACAGACTGGATTAAGAAATGTGGCACTATACACCATGGGACTATTATGCAGCCATAAAAAAGGATGAGTTTGACGTTTTTTTGTAGAACATAGGATGACAGCTGGAAACCATCATTCGTAGCAAACTATCAGCAAGAACAGAAAACCAAACACCACATGTTCTCACTCATAGGGTGGGAACTGAACAATGACATCACTTGGACTCGGGAAGGGGAACATCAACACATCGGGGCCTATCATGGGGAGGGGGGGGGGGGAGGGATTGCATTGGGAGTTATACCTGATATAATGACGAATTGATGGGTGCTGACGAGTTGATGGGTGCAGCACACCAACATGGCAAAGTATACATATGTAACAAACCTGCAGTTATGCCATGTACCCTAGAACTTAAAGTATAATTAAAAAAAATAAATAAATAAATTAAAAGAAAAGAAAGAAGGGGGTTTCTTCATGTTGTCAGGCTGGTCTCGAACTCCCGACCTCTAGGTGGAATCGGCCCTCCTCAGCCTCCCCAAAGTGCTGGGAGTACAGGTGTGAGCCACCATGCCCGGCCAAGGTAATTTTAGTGAGCAGGGAGGGACAGCCTGGATCAGGTGAGGCTGGGTGCGGGGAGCCTCCAGCACAAAATTAGCAGGGGGCGCCAAACCCCAATTTTCTTTGTCTTTCTTTTTCTTTCCTTTCCTTTCCAACAGAGTCTGGTTTTGTCACTCAGGCTGGAGTACAGTGGCAGAATCTTGGCTCACCGTAACCTCCACCTCCCAGGTTCAAGCGGTTCTCGTGCCTCAGCTTCCTCAGTAGCTGGGACTACAGGCATGTGCCACCACGCCTGGCTAATTTTTGTATTTTTAGTAGAGACGAGGTTTCACCATGTTGGCCAGGCTCGTCTCGAATTCCTGACTTCAAGTGATCTGCCCACCTCAGCCTCCCAAAGTGCTGGGATTACAAGCGTGAGCCACCACACCTGACCTGATTTTTTAACGATAATCCGTTAAATAATGTAATTTTCCATTACGATGGGATTTCTCTGATACTGAGTATTTGGAACATCCTCTCATTTTGCACCTGAGATCAGTGCCTTCAGGACCCTCACTCCGCCCCAGGCCTGCAGAGAGGGGACTATAGAGCTGGGGGAGGCAAGACAGATGCCACTGAGCTGTGTGCTTCCTTCATGGGGAGACTGACCTCCCTATCCATCAATTCCCCTCGCCCCACCCCTTCTGTGGCCCATAATTCTAGAAGCTTCCGCATTGTGCTTTAGCCTGTATTAAGCCCAAGAGCGACAGACTGAGGCCAGAGGACTCCCTTTGCAGGGAGAAGTGGGGATGAGGGGCCCCCAGCAGGACTAACCCCACATTGGGAAGGGCCCCAGTCATGGGGAGATTGTCCTTGTTGAACAATGAATGATGGTGTTTTGTCCAAATTTCAACTGGGAACTAGTCAAGCCAAGGAGTCCAGTGCAGAGAGGACTCGGAGTAGAATGGATGACACCAAATGTGCTGAGAAGAGGCTGTGGGGTCATTCCTGGGGGAGTCCCGTCCCACTGGTTAGGCAGTGATGGGAACTGGCGCCTTTGAAAGTGGCTTCCAAGCAGTGGGTGTGGGCCCAGCAGGGCCCACATTGAGCTCATAGAGCCCAGAGGAACCCCGTTTCCAGCACCAGAGCCAAGCAGAATTCGATCTCTCCAGCCAGGGGCTGTGCTGGGCAAAGGCCAGGGAAGAACGTCCCACGGGTTCAGGGCCCCTCAGCCTGGCCTGGCCCAGCTCCTCTTCAAACGCTGACCATCCCTGCATCCTGACTTTGGGGCCTGTTCTAGCCTTGCTGTGGGCTCCATCCTGGTCAGGACAGAATCCCTGGTGGGCCTCTCCTGCCTCAGTCTCTCTTCCCACAGGATGAAGCCCAGGAGCAGGCACTGGGGAATCTTGGCCTTGTGAGGTCGGGTAGCCCCCGATCCTCAAATCCCACAGTTCCGAATCATTCCTGGTGAGAGATGCGTCTGTGAGGGGATCCTGGGAGGGTCCTCAGAAAGCACTTTGCCTTTGACCCCACTTGGCCCTGGTGCAGACCCTTTTCCTCTGCCCCGACCCTCTCAGAGCACAGCAGGAGTGGGGATGACTGAGCCCTGGGCCTGGGGGTGACTCTGGACTAGTGGTGTCAGCCCCTGAGACATGTGGCTGGTTAGGCATGTGGGGCTGGAAGCCGCCAATCCTGGAGAGTTACTGAAGCCAAAGTCTGCCCCAACCCCAGGGCCAAGCAGTAGCAGCTACAGGAAGCACAGGTGACAGACACTCTGCGGGACACCACAGGTACCACCCAGAACCTTCTGCCCATGCATGTCCCTGGATTGGGAGAGCCCTGCCTGGATGCGGGTGGCTGGGTTGGTCACCTGGTTGTGTAGAAAGCCCCTGTGCTCGTCCATCGGGACCCAGGTGCCATTGTCCAGGCGCTCCACCTTGTAACACAGGTAAGACTCATGCTGTCCACTGACCCAAGGTTCATTGTTAAAGTTGAGAGTGAACGTGTCTGGATCCATCAAATGTCTGTGGACAGTGAGGGGAAAAGCCCAGAGGAGTAAGAGCCCTCCTGGTCTGCCCTGCCTCCCCCTCCCTCTCCACGCGTCCTCCCTTTCACCCCACCCTCCTTCCCCTTGCTCCCCACATCCCTTAGCACCTGTCAGAAGGGGCTCCCGCTCACTTGCTGGAGCCTCCACACCTCCCCCTCTGACCCCTTCTGGGGCTCACTGGGAGATCGCTGCAGCCCTGGGGCCTGTCTAGGCCTTGTCAGGGCCTCCTCAGGTTCAGCTCAGTGTGCTCAGGCCCTCTCCCTGGGGTACAGCTGGGTCTTCTTCCCTGGCCTCACAATACACCCCAGTCCTGGCTCTGCACCCTGTCAGTCCCTGTTGGAGGTGGACCCACCGGGGCTTCCCTCCTGCCTACACCTAGCATCAGGGCAGAGACGCTCCTGAGCGGGACCAGCGGGGAGAAGAGCCTGCCAGGGACTTTTTTTTTTTTTTTAAATCACAGGATTTGCTTCTGCTGCCAAAGATAATACCTGTCCTTACAAAACCACAAATTATAAAGGTAAAAGTGAATTATTAGCACCCAGTGCAGAGGCATTTCCAAATCAGAAACACCAGGTCTTCACCCCGGGCTGGACAGAGGGGAGGATGTGACCTTTGATAGGACTCTGCAGAGCGCAGCCTGGAACTGGGAAGGGTCTGGCTGGGGAAGCCACAGGCATCAGCTGAGGGGTCATGTTGGGACCCCAAAGAGGCCCAGAGAGAGGCTGAGAAGAGGAGCAGCCCAGGAGTGGTGGGGCAGGGGAGCCTATCGGGTGGCTAAGGAGGGACACAGGAGAGTTGGGTGCAGGAGGAATGGGGTGGGTGAAGCACGCAGCAAGGTCTGGGTGGAGGGGCCATGAGAGTCAGGTCAGGGACTCCCCTGGGAGACAGACACACAGGACAGGAACCCCTGCATCCCCCACCCAGGCCTGCCCACAATGACTGCAGCTTGTTGCCGTGGACTTCATTGTTTCTCCCCATAATCAATGTATTGAAGCCCTAACCCCCACTCCCTCAAAGGGTGGCTGTATTTGGAAACAGGTCCTTTCTTTCTTGTTTGGTTGTTTGAGAAGCTGTTTTGCTCTTTTGCCCGGGTTGGAGGGCAGTGGCATAGTCTGGGCTCCCCGTAACCTCCACCTCCCGGGTTCAAGCGATTCTCCTGCTTCAGCCTCCCAAGTAGCTGGGATTATAGGCCAACACCACTCCCGGCTAATTTTTGTATTTTTGACGGAGATGGGGTTTTGCCACATTGGCCAGGCTGGTGTCGAACTCCTGACCTTAGGTGATCCACCCGCCTCAGCCTCCCAAAGTGCTGGGATTACAGGCGTGAGCCTCTGCACCTGGCCTGGAGACAGATCCTTTCATCAGATGATTAATTTAATGAGGCCTTCAGTGCGGGCCCAAATTCACCTGGCTGGGGTCCATAAATGAGGAGGACATTTAGAGGCAGAGAGACCCCGGGAGTCCAAGTGCACAGAGGAAAGGCCAGAGAGGACAGGGCCGGAAGGGATCCCCTGCCAGCCAGGAGGAGCGGCCGCAGAGGACACAGCCCCGCCCACCCCTCCACCCTGGAC
The DNA here is from genome assembly GCF_001698545.2 of Rhinopithecus bieti. Classification (NCBI taxonomy): domain Eukaryota; kingdom Metazoa; phylum Chordata; class Mammalia; order Primates; family Cercopithecidae; genus Rhinopithecus; species Rhinopithecus bieti. Next base: position 7,421 of record NW_016820683.1, on the reverse strand, counting down.
TTGCAGCCTCCAGATCTGTGAGAAAATAAATGCCTGCCCTGTAGGCACCCGGCCTGGGCCATCTTCTACGGCAGTGGAAGCCTGAAGCTCTGTTTCCACGGAGGCAGCTCCTTCTCAGGGGCTCAGGTCAGCCTTGAAGGATGTTACTCAAAGCTTCTAACTGTCGGGCTTGTGAATATTCATACCCACTTACTACGTCCAGTTTTATGACAAATATGGTTATGCCAGGGAGATGGAAGGAGCCAGGCTGGGGATCCCAGGCTGTGGGGAGGGCGGCCTCGGGGATGGATGGAGGTTGCTCTGGAGGCAGAAGGGGCCTCTCACTCACAGGAGGGGCCCAGGAAAGGAGGGGGGAAGGCAGGGAGGTGGAGGGAGCATGAGGAGTTGGGGTGAGGTGTTGTGACCATGAGGGCAGGCAGGGGGGCAGGAGGGAGGGCGGGAGGGCCTGCCCAGGAGAGGACCTGGTCTGGGACAGAGGGGAGGCCTCAAGAGGATAAGCAGGAGGTGAGAGGAGAGAGGCGATGAGCCTGGAGGGAGACCCTCACCTGAGAAGCTCCCCCAGTATGGTGTGCAGTAATGTATAATGTTTAGGCAGATTCTCCCGAGGCTTAAATGGCTTTTTTGGGCGGTACACGAACTTGTCCCAACAGTGCTGAAATTCTGAGAAAAAGAAGAGAGGACGCAGTCAGGCCCACCTGGCCTCTCTTCTGTGACCTTGGGGCCCTCCCCTCCCAGACAGACTCTGGATACTAGTTACAGTCAGTGCCAGACCCAACCCCACAGGCTCCCCTGGGACACGTGGCCTTTGCAGGCATCACAGCAGATCCACAGGTATGTGTGGGAGTCACCCATCACAGAGCGTCACTCAGTCTCTCCCACACCTCTGAGCCTCCCACTTCTCACCGTCATAATTCATGATCTTCATGGTGGCGTGCGGACCGCCTCTTTTCTGACATAGGCTGCGAAGCGCCTCCTGGTAATCTGGTTTCCAGAAGAAGTAGAGGCGGGCAACAAAGATGGTCAGGGTAACCTTTGGGTCCTCGGCCAGGAACGTGGCCACACTGTTTGCACACCTTGCACAGGGGCTCCAGGATACGTACCAGGTGACCTCGTACTCCTGGTCATGATGCAGCTGCCTCCACTTGTGGAACCAGTGGAGGAATCTCATCTCTGGGTGGTCCTCACAGGACTTATCCTTGGCGCACACCTGGGAGAGGAGCAGGGGGCAGGGGAAGCTCTGAGAGGGGGAGCAGGAGGAGAGCAGGGGTGATGCAGGGGGAGGAGGGGCCAGGACAGGAGTCCAGGGGATCTTGCCACTGAAGCTCCTTTCCTCCATTCCCCTGTTTGGTTTGAGTGATTGTCTGCTCCAAAGCTAATATTAATTGCTATGGTAATGGCCTTAAGAGGTGGCACCTACAAGCAGCTGTGAGGCTGTGGGGACTGCACCTTTGTGGGTGCCACTGCTGTGGTTATTCAAGGGCGACTTTAGCCCCACTTTCTGTCTCTTGCCCTCTAGCTGGAGGGGCAGCCAGTCAGACTAAACTCCTGCTTCCTCTTGTCCCAGTGTCATGGAGCAGCAGTGACTCGACATCCCAGGCCACTCTGTCTAGAGCATCCCCGACCTTCTGGCAACAACCTTCACCCCCACGTGACTGTGCAGCTCGCAGGCTCTGGAAAGTCGCTGGTGCCTTGACAGTGGACTTCCCAGCGTCCAGAACTCGAGCCAGCACATTTCTATTCATTGTGAATGTCCCCGTCTCAGTCCTGCTGTTGAAGCAACACAAGGTGCACCAAGACACGTGCTTCCCTTCGTTTGGGAGTTTTCCCAGCCCTGTTCACGGCCTCCTGCGTGAATTCTGGCATCCATTCTCCCAGGCATCCATTCAGCAGGCATCCTCAGCCCCTGCTGTGGCCTGGCCCTCTGGGGTCTGCCTTATTCCCTGTCTGCGGTCAGCTGGGGAGGCCACTGGACCTTCACTGTCCATTTCAGGGGGGTCGGGCACTGGCCAAGGGGGCTACTGAGCACTTGAAATGGGGCTCTGATGAGAGACCTGAGCACCTGAAAAATACACCGCTCATTTCTCTTTTTTTTTTTTGAGACGGAGTTTCACTCTTGTAGCCCAGGCTGGAGTACAACGATGCAATCTCGGCTTACTACAACCTCTGCCTCATGGGATCAAGCGATTCTCCTGCCTCAGCCTCCCGAGTAGCTGCGAATACAGGTGACTGCCACCACGCCTAGCTAATTTTTTTGTATTTTAGTAGAGACGAGATTTCACCATGTTGCCCAGGCCGGTTTCGAATATCTAACCTCAGGTGATCCACCCGCCTTGGCCTCCCAAAGTGCTGGGATTACAGGTGCGAGCCATCCACCGTACGTGACCCACACAGCTCATTTCAAAGACTCAGTGTGACAAGAAAAAGAAACTTCATTATCTTGTCAAGAATTTTATGTTAATTAATGTTGAAGTAATATGTTAGCTACACTGGATTAAACAAAATATTAAAATTAGGCAGAGTACGGTTGCTCACACCTGTAATCCCAACATTTTGGGAGGCCGAGTCAGGTGGATCACCTGAGGTTAGGAGTTCGAGACCAGCC
>NW_016820683.1:0-3317 GCF_001698545.2 Rhinopithecus bieti | reverse complement strand
TGAGATGAGGTTTTGCTCTTGTTGCCCAGGCTGGAGTGCAATGGGGCGATCTCGGCTCACCGCAACCTCCGCCTCCCGGGTTCAAGCGATTCTCCTGTCTCAGCCACCTGAGTAGATGGGATTACAGGCGCCCACCACCGCACCTGGCTAATCATGTATTTCTAGTAGAGACAGGGTTTATCCATGTTTGTCAGGCTGGTCTCGAACTCCCGACCTCAGGCGATCCGCCCGACTCGGCTTCCCAAAGTGCTGGGATGACAGGCGTGAGCCACCTTTCCCAGCCACTATATTCCATGTTACTGGTGTCATTATAAATGGTGAATGCTGATCGTAGAGGAAGAGTGTGTGTTTGGGGTCATCTACATCCTCCTCTGCCCCACAGTGGAGACATCTTTGGAAGACATGATTTATCCTGTGCTTCAGAGACCATTCCCTCCCCACACCCTCTCCTAATACTTGGTATTTAAGCAAAGTAAATCTTACAGAAAATCCATCAAAGCTGTGTGAACAAAATTCCACATTGCTCCCATCATCCTTTGGTTCAATTCTCCCAGTTCCAGAGTTCAGGAATGTTAGGAAGCACACAGAGGGAGCACCCTCCCAGGGCAGGGAGCACCACCTCAGCCATGACTTTCATGGGAGAGTCTCAGCAGGGGACCTGGACTGGGGCAGGTGGGGGAGGCGGCCCATTCAGAAGCAGCAGTGGGGTGACCACACAGCAGGGCAAGGAGCCTGTCTGGGAGTGGGGGTTGCAGGGGAACCAGAGGGGAGGGAGCCCAGGGCTGGGGCTGGGGCAGGGGGAGGCCAGGGCTGAGGCCCAGCAGGGCCACCAGGCAGGAAGGGGCAGCAGAGGGGCCCAGCGGGTCGAGCGGGCAGCAGTACCTGATTTGAGGATTCGTCCTTTGCTGGCTAGTCCTGACTATGATCTTTGTCTGGTGCACGACAGTTTCACTTTCTGCTACAGGCTCCTGATTTTAGGACAGTCCTCCTTAAAGTCACCTCCCAGGGCCTTGTGAGTCATGGCCCCTCCCCCTTCCTGCTCTGGCCCTGGTGTGGGAGGCCCGGGGATGCTTTGTCTTCCTCAGGCTCTCACCCTCTTTCTGGTTTTCTTTGGGGCCCTCCCCCTGGCAGAGGGACATTTCTAAAGACAGGCCGCTCTGTGCAGCAGGACCCAAGGCGGGTCCACAACAGGCTGAGTCAGCAGAGCAGATGCCCCTCCCCTGGTTGTCCCATCCAGCTGGAGCCGCCTTTCCACCATCAAGACAGACAGGCTGATGCCTCTGCAGGGACTCCCAGATCCTGCCCTCAGGGATCATCCCAGAGACACCTTCCACCCAGGAGCCATGGGGACAGGGAGGAAGAGTGAAGAGCATGGCGTCTGCCTGCCCCCAGGCCTTCACACTGGGAGGCCACCATGGGAGGGAGGGACAGCAGGTGGGTGTGGGCCTCAGATGTCCCACCAGGATGTCATGCACGCCCCCAAACTGAGCTCTTTCCTTTCTGCTTCTCCTCCTTCCCCATCTCCTGCCCAGAGTTGCTCCCTGGTAGGATGAACTTTTACCCTCTCTTGTCCCCATGTCATGGAAGGGCAGCAGCTGGTGTCTCAGGCCAGCCTGTCTGGAGCCTCCCTGTGGGTCTCACAGCTCCCTTCCCCTGGTAGCGTGCTCCCATGGTGTGGTGACCTAAAAATTACACAAGGTGTATATACATTTGTCTTTTTGTTTGTTGGTTGGTTTGTTGTTTTTGTGCTTTTTTGAGATGGAGTCTTGCTCTGTTGGCTAGGCTGGAGTGCAATAGCGTGATCTCAGGTCACTGCCACCTCTGCCTCCCAGGTTCAAGCAATTCTCCTGCCTCAGCCTCCCGAGTAACTGGGATTACAGGTGCCTGCAACCATGCCCGGTTAATTTTTGTATTTTTAGTAGAGACAGGATTTCTCCATGTTGGTCAGGCTTGTCTCGAACTCGTGACCTGAGGAGATCCGCTGGCCTCAGCCTCCCAAAGTGCTGTTATTGTAGGCATGAGCCACTGCGCCTGGCCGCAACATATAAATTTGGATAGGAGGCTTTATTTCTTGATAAGGGTGACAGCCTGCAAGGTGGTCATCCCGCAGCCTGAGAAAAACAGCCTCTGGGAAACACCAGAGACAGACATTTAGAAGCAGGAGGGGTTGGGGCAGGAGCTTTAAGCTGAAGGGGTTGGCTAAACATACATATTCAACAGGCTACAGGAGGAGCTATGAATATTCATGTAGGAGGCTACAGTCCATGCTTATTGAACAAACATGCATGTAACACATGATCCCAGGCGGGCACGGTGGCTCACGCCTGTAATCCCAGCACTTTGGGAGGCCGAGGCAGGTGGATCATCTGAGGTCAGTGTCAGGCCTCTGAGCCAGAGCTAAGCCATTGTAACCCTTGTGAACTGCACATATACATCCAGATGGCCTGCAGCAGCCAAGAAGTCTGGAGCAGTTGAAAAACCACAAAAGAAGTGAAACAACCAGTTTCTGCCTTAACTGATTAACCAACCTTGAGACGTTCCACCGTTATGACTTGCTCCTGCACTGCCCTAAGTGATCAATCGACCTTATGACACTTCTCCTGGACAATGGGTCTCATGGTCTCCCCACCATGCACCTTGTGACCCCCTCCCCTGCTGACAACAGATGACCACCTTCGACTGTAACTTTCCACTACCTACCCAAGTCCTATAAAGCTGCCCCTCTCCTATCTCCCTTTGCTGTCTCTCTTTACAGACTCAGCTCTCTTACACCCAAGTGAATAAACAGACTTATTGCTTACACAAAGCCTGTTTAGGTGGTCTTCTATATGGACACATGTAACAGTCAGGAGTTCGAGACCAATCTGATCAATATGGTAAGACCTCGTCTCTATTAAAACTACAAAAATTAGCCAGGCGTGGTGGCAGGTGCCTGTAATTCCAGCTACTTGGGAGACTGAATGAGGAGAATCACTTGAACCTGGTAGGTGGAGGTTGCAGTGAGCTGAGATCATGCCATAGCACTCCAGCCTGGGAGATAGAGTGAGAGTCCATCACAAAAACAAACAAACAACAACAACAACAAGAAAAAACTAAAAAAAAACCCAACCATATAATCCTTCCTCACGTTGTGGTGGAGACAACATTTAAATGTACTACAATTAAACCTGTATTAAGGGAGGAGACCACCCGTCATATTGTCTTATGCCCAATTTCTGCCTCCAAAGAAAGAAAAGGAAAAACTAAAAGGCAGAAATGAAATCCACAAGCAGACAGCCCAGTGCCACACCCTGGGCCTGGTAGTTAAAGATCGACCC
>NW_016820682.1:6454-7770 GCF_001698545.2 Rhinopithecus bieti | reverse complement strand
AGCATAGGCAAGTTAATCATATTACACTGGTTGTTGATTTTCAAAACCTACTCTGTGAATGCATTTTAGATTTTCCAGACTGAGCAAATGTTATCCCCATCAGCTTCCATTTAGCAGTTTGGGTGTGTTCATGGATGGCGGGTTTTTTGTTAGTTTGTTTACATGTGTGTCTTTCCTCTTTTCCAAACTGCTGGCTCCCTCCTTTCCTCCACCCACTCTCATCCCCTAGCCCCAAGTTAAGAAAAGACAGTGTGCTTGCTTTGTCATTGCAGCCAAAAAAGTCCCTGTGCCCATTGCTGCCACCAGATTGCCTGTCCTAAACTGCCCAATAGCAACATTCTAGGGTAGGGACATCTTCCTAAGACATGGGTTTACGTTAAATCTTCATGCTACTACTTGCTAGGGAAGTGGCCTAGAGAAACATACTGAACCTCGATTTCATTTCCTCATTTTTAGTACTCTTGCCATGGAAGAGAGGCATGTGGAATGATGAAATCATAAAGACCTAACACAGTTCCTAGCACACTGTGCACTGCTCAGCAAATGTTGCGACCCCCTCCTTTCTTCTATGTGACTCCAGGGGCTGGCACATAATTCCTGGAACATTGTAGTTTCAGAAAGTGATGGAAAGAGGGAGGGAAGGTTGGTTCAATAACTGTATATTTCCTTCTGAAAATTAACTGGACCTTTCTCTCAAACCCTACCCTTTGCAGTTAAATTCTTTATCTTTTCCATTATCCCTGAATTTTGCTCCCTTAAGACCATTCGGACAAATTTTAGCCTCTCTGGTACCTAATAGCATTATTTGAAATGATAGTGGCCAAATAAAAATAAACATTGTGCTCTTAGTTTCAATTCTAGTTTTTCAACATTTATGTGTTTCATATGTTTGGCACTAGGTTGTCAATGACAGAGGTATAAATGAAATGTATTCACATTTGTGAATTATGGTTATAAGAAATGTTTTTCTTTCTTTCTTTTTTTTTTTTTTTTTGAGACAGAGTCTCACTCTTTTTGCCCAGGTTAGAGTGCAGTGGCGTGATCACGGCTCACTGCAACCTCCACCTCCCGGGTTCAAGGCATTCTTCTGCCTCAGCCTCCTGAGTAGCTGGGATTACAGGCGCACGCCACCATGCCCAGCTAATTTTTGTATTTCTTTTTAGTAGAGATGGGGTTTCACCATGTTGGCCAGGCTGGTCTCAATCTCCTGACCTCAAGTGACCTGCCCATCTTGGCCTCTCAAAATGCTGGGATTAAAGGTTTACAGGTGTGAGCCACCACACCCAGCCAAGAATTTTTCTTTTTTTTTTTTTAGA
>NW_016820682.1:0-2635 GCF_001698545.2 Rhinopithecus bieti | reverse complement strand
CACACACACACACACACACACACACACACGCAAAACTACCTGGGCGTGGTGGCGGGCGCCTGTAGTCCCAGCTACTCGGGAGGCTGGGCAGGAGAATGGCGTGAACCCGGGAGGCGGAGCTTGCAATGAGCTGAGATCACGACACTGCACTCCAGCCTGGGTGACAGAGCGAGACTCCGTCTCAAAAAAACAAACAAACAAACAAACAAACAAACAAAAAACAGCAACCCCAGGCAGCATGGCAAAACGCTATTTCCACCAAAAATACAAAAATTAGGAGTGGTGCACAACTGTCCTAGTACTTTGGTGGCTGAGGTGGGAGGACTGCTTGAGCCCAGAAGATTGAGGCTTCAGTGAGCCATGATTGTGCCACTGCACTAACAGCGTGGGAGACAGAGCCAAGACCCTGTCTCAAAGAGAGAAAAAAAGAAGGACTATTTGATATATCCCAGCACCTAGGAGAGTGCCTGGCATGGTTGAGCACTCAATAAATGTGTTGAAGGAAAGAAAAATGTCCTGATCACCAGTAATTTTCCTCGGATGTTGTAAAGGTAAGTTTCCCTATTAGGAAGCTGTGTGGGCCATAACAACTTCTAGTATGTTAAAAGTGTATCTTTAATAAAAAGGCCAGGCGCTGTGGCTCACACTTGTAATCCCAACACTTGGTCACGAGGTCAAGAGATCGAGACCAGCCTGGCCAACATGGTGAAACCCCATCGCTACTAAAAATACAAAAATTAGCTGGACTTGATGGCGCACCTGTAGTCCCAGCTACTCGGGAGGCTGAGACAGGAGAATCGCTTGAACCTGGGAGGTGAAGGTTTCAGTGAACCAAGATTGCGCCCCTGCACTCCAGCCTGGTGACAGAGCGAGAGTCTGTCTCCAAAAAAAAGATAAAATATTTCTTTAAAGATGTAAAGCTCTGTCTCAGAATTTTCTCAGGCAAGATTTCTACAGGGTAGAAGTCAATGTCTATAACATTAAGAAGATAGTGCCCATTTAGAAAAAGTCCCCTTGGTTCCCTAAGGAGAAAAAGTCCCTTAGGTTCCCTAAGGAGGAGGGCACACCAGAACAGCCACTTGACCAAGTTTTATACTTGTCCCTGTGACATACTGATGATAGCGCAATAATATTCTTCATCCATTCAAGAAATATTTCATCACTTCAGGGCTGGGCATGGTGACTCACGCCTGTAATCCCAGCACTTTGGAGGTGGGTTGATCACCTGAGGTCAGTTCAAGACCAGCCTGGCCAACTTGTTCATCTCTACTAAATTACAAAAAATTAGCTGGGCGTGGTGGCGGGTGCCTGTAATCCTAGCTACTTGGGAGGCTGAGGCAGGAGAATCGCTTAAACTGGGAGGCGGAAATTGCAGTGAACTGAGATTGCACCACTGCTCTCCAGGCTGGGCAACAGAATGAGACTCCGTCTCCAAAAGAAAAGAAAAGAAAAGAAAAAAATGTATCACTTTGGGTAAATAATTCCACACTTTTTACTTTTCAGATGTGTCTTTGTGTAGGGGTGAGGACAGGTAGGGACTCTTAATACTTACTGGTATCATCGGAAAGTCAGGAATAGGGACTTTTTTTTTTTTTTTTTTTTAAGGAATAGGGATATTTTAAGAGGGCAGCCAGACAAACAGGTCAAACAAAAGGAGAGAATCCTCCATTATTTAGAGAATAGAGTAGGGAAGGAAGCTCGAGTTACTGTGTTATTGGAATAGCTTCTTCAGGAGAAACTGCCATCTGAAATAAAGTTTTGTGAAGGAAGTGTGAATGCCAGGACTTGTTCAGAAGAAGTGCCTCTTTCTCCATTAAGCTCATCACTAGAAATTCAGCTGAGGGGCACTGTGCAGCTGCAGCCATGCTGTCTGACAAATGGAGCAACCTTAACGAGATGTTCAGCACTTCAGTGGAAGCATCTCTTCCAGCTATAGTTCAAAGCTCTTCTTGGTTCACCAGAAGGCCGGAATGCCAGAGGGATTAATGATATTTTATTGAACATCCACTCAGCAGTTTGCTTTTGGAGTGGGCTTTATGTTCTTATGAGCAATTTCCTGGTAGCAGGCACATAAGATTTTATTTTTCTTATTACTATTATTATTTTTTTGAGATGGAGTCTCACTCTGTCTCTCAGGCTGGAGTGCAGTGGCACGATCTCAGCTCACTGCAACCTCTGCCGCCTGGGTTCAAGCGATTCTCCTGCCTCAGCCTCCCAAGTAGCTGGGATTATAGGCACCTGCCAGCACGCCTGCCTAATTTTTGTAGTTTTTTGGTAGACACGTGGTTTCACCATGTTGGCCAGGCTGGTCTTGAACACCTGACTCTGTGATCCACCAACCTCAGCCTCCCAGAGTGCTGGGATTACAGGCGTGAGTCACCGCACCCAACCAAGATTTTAAAAATCAAAATTTTTCCTGTATGTGATACCAGAATTTTAATCAAATTTCATTTAACCTGGGTAATTTGGTGTGACACATAAGTGGTTTTTGTTTATAGCTTAACAAAATTTTTTCTGTCTCTGAGAAGACTACTCTGTAATCTGGAAAGTTGATCAAACTTGAGATGAGACCAATTCTTCTTTTTTTTTTTTTCTTTTTAAAAGATGTAGCTAACCTATATTTTCTTTTTTTTTT
>NW_016820681.1:6190-8954 GCF_001698545.2 Rhinopithecus bieti | reverse complement strand
TTTTGAGGCGGAATCTCGCTCTGTGTCCCGGACTGGAGTGCAGTGGCCGGTTCTCAGCACACTGCAAGCTCCGCCTCCCGGGGATACGCCATTCTCCTACCTCAGCCTCCCGAGTAGCTGGGACTACAGGCGCCCGCCACCTCGCCCGGCTAGTTTTTGTATTTTTAGTAGAGACGGGGTTTCACCATGTTAGCCAGGATGGTCTCGATCTCCTGACCTCGTGATCCACCCGTCTCGGCCTCCCAAAGTGCTGGGATTACAGGCTTGAGCCACCGCGCCCGGCCAACTGATATTTAAGAGTGGAAGCTTAGCTGCAATTAAGGACTCCTTCCTCCTTTCATTCATTTAACAAAGATTTATTGATTCATTCACGTTTATGCTACTTAATGAGGCGTTTTGGGAGCATTTCAAACAAGAAGTCGGTTTTCCAGCTACCCCTCAGTTTTCCCAAGACATTCCTGCGTGAACAGCCACACCCTCCCACCCGCCTTCACCTTTCCTACCTGATTCTGTCTCTGGCTGGATTGGATTACAGTCTAGGTAAGGTGGGCTGGGAGGGCTCAGCATCTTGTCTCCTGCCCCTAGCATGTGTTTTTGTTTGTTTGTTTGTTTTTTGAGACAGGGTCTGGCTCTGAGGCCCAGGCTGGAGTGCAGTGGAACGATCTCGCTCGGCCTCCTGGGTCCAAGTGATTCTCCTGTCTCAGCCTCCTGAGTAGCTGTGACTACAGGCACACGCCACCGCATCCGGCTAGTTTTTGCATTTTTAGTAGAGACAGGGTCTTACCGTGTTGGCCAGGCTGGTCTTGAACTCCTGGCCTCAGGTGATCCGCGTGCCTTGGCTCCCAAAATGCTGAGATTACAAGCGTGAGCCACCATGCCCAGCAAATTTTTTTTTTTTTTTTTTGAGACGGAGGCTCACTTTGTCACCCAGGCTGGAGTGCAGTGGCACGCCCAGCTAATTTTTGTATTTTTCGTAGAGACGGGGTTTCACCGTGTTGGCTAGGATGGTCTTGATCTCCTGACCTCATGATCCACCCACCTCGGCCTCCCAAAGTGCTGGGATTACAGGTGTGAGCCACCGCCCCTGGCCACTATGTGCTGTTTTGCTGCATAGGATGTACCGCCTCTCCTGCCCTACTTTGCCCTGCCAAATCTGGCTCAGGTGTCTCCTCGACTTACAGGTTTCCACAGCCAAGTGAGGGGCCAGTACTGGGCTCTCACGGTTGCATTTCCTGTCCTGTGTCAGCCCTGACCTCACTGGACTGTAATCGGTTCCTTATCCTTCCCAGTGAGCGGCAGCTCTCAGACTTCACAGAGTGCCGAGATCAGCCGTAGAAAACGCAGATTCCTGGGTCACAGTAGGGCCTGGGTTGATCCAGTAGGTCTGGGTTGGAGCCTAGGTGTCTGCGTTCTTATGTGCTCTGGGAATTCTGATACAGGTGGTTACAGCCACCACTGGAGAAGCCCTGGGCAACATGAGGACAGGGCCTGGTACACCCTGAGCCTGGTCCAGACCAGACCTAGAGCAAGTGCTGATAAGTGACACGAGCGCCCCTGAGGTGAGGTGAGAATAACCCAGGAAATCCCACTGAGAGAGTGGCTCTGCCTGCGAGTGGCTAGGCCAGTGGAGCGGGGACGGTGAGCTGGCCTGTGTGGCTGGAGATAATGGCGACTCAGAACCCACCAGGGAGCCCAGAAGGCCCACTGCCCCTAGCCCTGCTGTGCACTCTCCCAGCTCACTGGGGTCAGCTGGCCTCGGTTGCCTCAGGCACTGCCATTATTAGCCCCTGAGAAGCAGGAGGTGTGAGGAGCGGGCCAGAAGCTTCCCAGAATAGTTACCTGGGACAGGGCAGCCATCCATGATCTGGGCCACATTGCTGCTCCCAGATAGACTTCAGGAGCAAAGTCCATGAAATGCAGGCCTGTCAGTGCAGGGAACCTCCCGAGGGAAGATGAAGATGAGGAACTACAAAATGAGACGGAGTTACCCAGGGAGGGTTTTCCTGGCAGAAAGAACAGTGTAAGCCTGTGCCCTGGGGCCCGAGTGTGGCTGGATGAAGGGGGCAAGAGGGAGAGAAGGAGTAAGGTGGTCAGGGGGAGGTCCACAGGGGCCTGGCCGCCAGAAACTCTGAGGGCACTGTTGGTGGGGACAGAGGGGAGCTCTGAAGGATGGGTTTGTCATTGGGTTCGGTTTGGTTTTCTTGTTTCAAATAGAACATTCAGGGCAGGCACGGTGACTAAACCTGTAGTCCCAGCACTTTGAGAGGCCAAGGCGGAAGGATCACTTGAGCTCAGGAGTTCAAGACTAGCCTGGGCAATACATCAAGACTTCATCTCTACAAACAAATTTTTAAAAATTAGCCAGGCATAGTGGCGCATGCCTGTGGTCCCAGTTACTTGGGAGGCTGAGATGGGAGGATCACATGAGCTGGGGAGGTAAAGGCTACAGTGAGCTGTGATCCTGCTGCTACACTTCAGCCTGGGCAACAGAGTAAGACCCTGTCTCAAAAATATGGCTGGGTTGTAATCCCAGTACTTTGGGAGGCCGAGGCAGGTGGAGGAGTTCAAGACCAGCCTGGCCAACATAGCGAAACCCCATCTCTACTAAAAATACAAAAAGTAGCTAGGCGAGGTGGCACATGCCTGTAATCACAGCTACTTGGGAGGCTGAGGGAGGAGAATCGCTTGAATCCAGGAGGCGGAGGTTGCAGTAAACCGACATCATGCCAGCCTGGGCAACAAGAGCAAAACTCTGTCTCAAAAA
>NW_016820681.1:0-3008 GCF_001698545.2 Rhinopithecus bieti | reverse complement strand
TAATCCCAACACTTGGGGAGGCCAAGGCGGGTGGATCACTTGAAGTCAGGAGTTTGAGACCAGCCTGGACAATATGGTAAAACCCCACCTCTACTAAAATACAAAATTCCCGGGCACAGTGGTTCATGCCTGTAATCTCAGCACTTTGAGGGGCCGAGGCGGGTGGATCCCCTGAGGTCGGGAGTTCAAGACCAGCCTGACCAACACGAAGAAACCCCGTCTCTACTAAAATACAAAAGTAGCTGGGGTGGTGGAGCATGCCTGTAATCCCAGCTACTCGGGAGGCTGAGGCAGAAGAATCGCTTGAACTCGGGAGGCGGAGGTTGCGGTGAGTCAAGATTGCGCCATTGCACTCCAACCTGGGCAAAAAGAGTGAAACTCTCTCTCAAAAAAAAAAAAAAAAAAATAGCTGGGCATGGTGGCTGGCACCTGTAGTCCCAGCTACTTGGGAGGCTGAGGCAGGAGAATCGCTTGAACCCAGGAGGCAGAGGTTGCAGTGAGCCAACATCACGCCACTGCACTCCAGTCTGGGTGACAGTGCAAGACTCCTCAAAAAAACAAAGAGGAAAAGGTCATTTGCAGAATACTGTGCAGCAACAAGGAAATAAAATACTGAAACATACCACAGATGGACAAACCTCCAAAACATGCTTGCATCTGAAGAAGCCCAGCATAAAGGCCGCCCATTGGATGATTCCATTTACAGCAAATGCCCAGAAAAGGCAAGTCTATACAGAGACTAGCTTGATGCCGGCCTGGGACTGGGGGATTTACTACAAGTGGGCATCACGGGGGTGATGGAAATGTTCTCCAACCATACCGAGGTAATTGGTACACACCTCTGTAAATTTATTTAAAACAACATTAAAGCAAGTGAATCTATGATGTATGAATTATACCTTATTAAAACTGTTTAAAACAAACCAAAACAAGTTGGGCACAGTGGCTCATGCCTCCTACTTTGGGAGGTCAAGAGGGGGAATTGCTTAAGCTCAGAAGTTTGAGGCCACCCTGGGCAACACAGCAAGACCCCATCTCTACAAAAAATACAAAACTTAGCCAGGAGTGGTGGTGCGCTACTTGGGAGGCTGAGGCGGGAGGATTACTTGGTCCTGTAAGGTCAAGTCTTCAGTGAGCTGAGATCACCACACCGCCACTGTACTCCAGCCTGGGTGACAGAGTGAGACCATCACGCCAGCCTGGGTGACAGAGTGAGACTGTGTCTCCAAAAAAAAAAACAAAAAACACCAAAACAAACATTTGTCAGCATTGGAGGTGGCTGATATATCAGCTCATGTCTTTAAAATCTGTGAGAGTCAAGCATTTATCCTTCTTTTGCGATGGAGTTTATCCCCAGTTGATTGGGAAAAGCTCTTATTTTCAGCAAAGACATTAGAAAATTATTGTTTTTTCTTTGTTGTTTGTTTTTGAGACAGTCTTGCTCTGTCGCCCAAGCTGGAGTGCAGTGGTGCGATTTCGGCTCACTGCAACCTCCGCAGTGATGATTCAGATGATTCCCCTGCCTCAGCCTCCCAAGTAGCTGGGATTATAGGCCTGCACCACCACGCCTGGCTAATTTTTGTATTTTTAGTAGAGACCGGGTTTCACCATGTTGGCCAGGCTGGTCTTGAACTCCTGACGTCAGGTGATCCACCCACCTCAGCCTCCCAAAGTGCTGGGATTACAGGCATGAGTCACCACGCCTGGCCCCGATCATTTTTTTTTTTTTTGGTGTGATCACAGTATTGTGGTTATTCTGGAGAATGACCTTGTTTTTTAAGTTCAGGGGTACATGTACAGGATGTGCAGGTTTGTTACATAGGTAAATGTGTGCCATGGTGATTTGCTGTACAGATCATCCCATCACCTAGGTTTTCTTTTTTTTTTTTTTTTTTTTTTTTTTTGAGACGGAGTCCCCTTTGTCACCCAGGATGGAATGAAGTGGCATGATCTCAGCTCACTGCAACCTCTGCCCGCCGGGTTCAAGCACTTCTCGTCCCTCAGCCTCCCAAGCAGCTGAGACTACAGGCACCCTCCACCACACCTGGCCAAGTTTTTGTATTTTAGTAGAGACGGGTTTCACCATGTTGGCCAGGCTAGTCTTGAACTCCTGGCCTCAAGTGATCCACCTGCCTTGACCTTCCAAAGTGCTGGGATTACAGGCGTGAGCCACTGCGCCCAGTAATCCCATCACCCAGGTATTAAGCCCAGCTATTTTTCCTGATGCTCTCCCTTCTCCAAACCCCTGCCCTCCAACAGGCACCAGTTTGTGTTCCCTGCAGTGTGTTCATGTGTTCTCATCATTCAGCTCCCACTTACGAGAAAGTGACTACCCGTTTTTTGTTTTTTTTTTTTTCTGAGACGGAGTCTCGCTCTGTTGCCCAGGCTGGAGTGCAATGGCGCGATCTTGGCTCACTGCAAGCTCTGCCTCCCGGGTTCACGCCATTCTCCTGCCTCAGCCTCCTGAGTATCTGGGACTACAGGTGCCCACTGCCATGCCCGGCTAATTTTTTTGTATTTTTAGTAGAGACGGGGTTTCACTGTGTTAGCCAGAATGGTCTCGATCTCCTGACCTCGTGATCCACCTGCCTCGGCCTCCCAAAGTGCTGGGATTACAGGCTTGAGCCACCGCGCCCGACCAACTACCTTGTTTTTTTGTTTTTGTTTTTTGAGACGGAGTCTCACTCTGTCGCCTGGGCTGGAATGCAGTGGCCGGATCTCAGCTCACTGCAAGCTCCGCCTCCCAGGTTTACGCCATTCTCCTGCCTCAGCCTCCCAAGTAGCTTGGACTACAGGCGCCCACCACCTCGCCCGGCTAGCTTTTTGTATTTTTTAGTAGAGATGGGGTTTCACCGTGTTAGCCAGGATGGTCTCGATCTCCTGACCTCGTGATCCAGCCGTCTCGGCCTCCCAAAGTGCTGGGATTACAGGCGTGAGCCACCGCGCCCAGCCCAACTACCTTGTTTTTAAACTCTGCTTAAAGGTTTAAGAGTAAAGTACGGCCGGGC
>NW_016820680.1:330143-342888 GCF_001698545.2 Rhinopithecus bieti | reverse complement strand
CAATGAGAACACTTGGACACAGGAAGGGGAACATCACACACAGCAGCCTGTCATGGGGTGGGGGGAAGGGGGAGGGACAGCATTAGGAGATATACCTAATGTAAATGACGACTTAATGGGTGCAGCACACCAACATGGCACTTGTATACGTATGTAACAAACCTGTACCTTGTGTACATGTACCCTAGAACTTAAAGTGTAGTAATAAAAAAAAGAGGCCGGGCGCGGTGGCTCAAGCCTGTAATCCCAGCACTTTGGGAGGCCGAGATGGGCGGATCACGAGGTCAGGAGATGGAGACCATCCTGGCTAACACGGCGAAACCCCGTCTCTACTAAAAATACAAAAAACTAGCCGGGCAAGTCCCAGCTACTCCAGAGGCTGAGGCAGGAGAATGGCGTAAACCCGGGAGGCAGAGCTTGCAGTGAGCTGAGATCCGGCCACTGCACTCCAGCCCGGGCGACAAAGCAAGACTCAGTCTCAAATAAAAAATAAATAAAAAATAAATAAAAAAAAGAAAAATGCTTTGATAGAATGCTATTATAGTCAACAAGCACTTATAAAGCACTTACTGTGTGCTAGCTATTATATTAAGTGCTTTAAAACTTTGAATTTAACTTATTTAATTCTCGCAACAAGTCTATGAGGAAAATATTGTTACTATTATTCCCTTTTTGAGGAAATTAAAACATGGAGAGATTAGAACAGCCCAAGGTCTAATGCCATAAGGGGTAGAAAAAATTCAAACTTGTTTGTACAATAGAAACTCACCTACATATATATATAGAAAGATAAAATTTTAAAGTCCTCCTTTTTAAAAACTTTTTTTCTTGAGCTGTAACATATATTAGGTTGGTGCAAAAGTAACTGCTGTTTTTGTCATTACATACAGTTAAGTACCTAAGTCTTAGGTGCACGGCTTAATTTTTACATGGTATACACCCATGTAACTGTGATCCAGATAAGCACAAAGATAGTTTCCAGCATCCCAGAAGGCTCCCAGAGACTGCCTCCCAATCAATGCTTCCTAGAGGCAGCCACCATTCTGATCTCTATCACCATAGATTAACTTAGGCTGGTTTTTAACTTTATGTAAACGAAATAGTGCAGTATAAATCTCTTGTATCTGATTTCTTTTAATCAACATTATGCCTGTAAGATTCATCCTTATTGGATGTCTCAGTAGTCCTTTTCATTGCTGTGTAGTATTCCGTTGTATGAATATACAGCAATTCATTCACCCATTCTCTCTGTTGGACTTTAGAATTTTTTCTACTGTAAATAATGGTCCTATGAATATTCTAGTATGTGTCTTTTAGTGGACCTAAGCCCTCATTTCTATTAGATACATTTCCTAAAGTAGAATTGCTGAGTCTCGGGGTATGGTAGATACTGCCAAATGGTTTTTCCATTTGGTATGGCAGTATCAGAGGAGACAAGCCATGACACAAGAAGTGATTGAGGACTTAACACTAAACCCCAGATCCATTGCTGAGTCACCCTGGATCTCAAGCTTGTAAATTGTGGGGTGAATCAATCTTATGTGAAGTATTTGGTGTGCCTGGGGCATGATATAAGGGTGTCCAAAAGTCTTCTAAAGAATTATTTTTAGGCCAGGCACGGTGGCTCATGCCTGTAATCCCAGCACTTTGGGAGGCCGAGGCAGGTGGATCACCTGAGGACATGAGTTTAAGATTAGCCTGGCCAACATGGTGAAACCCCATCTCCACTAAAAATACAAAAATTAACCAGGTATGGTGGCAGGCGCCTGTAATCCCAGCTACTGGGGAGGCTGAGGCAGGAGAATTGCTTGAACCCAGGAGACGGAGGTTGCAGTGAGCCGAGATCACGCCACTGCACTCCAGCCTGGGCGACAGAGCAAGACTCTCAAAAACAAGAAAACAAACTATTTTTAGTCATTAAGGTCTGATCACTTCTGCTATGCATGGGTGGCAGATACATGGTGGCTTTTCCTTTGATGAATTATGTTTTCTTTGCCATTTCTGAGAACATTATAGCTTAGCTGTGTCTGAACACTGACATCAAATTACAAGACGCATGAGTCATCATGGAAGAGACCCAAGGGAAAAAAGCAGGGCCTAATAAACTAGCCTCTGGGTCACAACCTAACAGCATCCTTCTCCAAAGGGATGAGCTAAGCCTGCAGCCAGCGACTGTCAGTGACTATTAAGGAGATCTGGATGCAAAATGTGTCACCTGAATCAGGATTAGCAGATGCATGAGACTCCCCTTTTCCTAGCAAGTAGATTCTTACCTTACTGACTTCTACTATGTGCTAGGGATATGATCCCTGCCCTCAGGAGTCTCACAGTCCACACAGTGGAAACAGATAAGTAAACGGAAAATTATGACCCGGCATGACAGGCCATGTCTTATAGAAACTGCATGGCCCAGGGCCTAAGAAGGGTGGATTTTAAAGTCTTGAAGAATTAAAGCTGTCACAATGTGAGTGAAAAACAAGAGCAATAGAACATTTGACCAAACAGCAACGCACCTGAAATTTTTAAAAAGTTAGCTCTCAGAGGCCAAAAGAGGCCTTGTGAAATTTTTTAAAAGTTAGCTTTCAGAGGCCAAAAGAGGCCTTGGAGTCTCTGAGACACAGGAAGTATATTACAGGGAGACTAGTTCTAACCATCAGGTTCAAGAGCAAGGGGTTGCACATGTAAGGAAGGAGTTGCCAGGGGTCCTGGTTCCTGATCTTAGCTTGGATGTACTCTGTTTGTGGGGTCCTGGGAGGCCAGGCGGCTTCTCTGGGCTCAGTTTCCCTACCTGGGAATAGGTATAGATCAGAGGATCTCTGCAAGCTTCTTTCCAGATAGGACATGCTATGGCTGCTTAATATTTTTAAACAGGACAGAATGGCATCATCTCAAATGCTCACTGCAAGTCATCTCCACTGTATGCATTTTATCACTTCATGATATAATTTAATTTTGCTGGTGAACTCATTGTACATATCAAACTACATACAAAAAAAAAAAAAAAAAAGGCAAGCCAGAGAGAATAGAAAAAAAGACAGTGGCTTGAGGACGTGATCTGGGGCGAAGAAATGAGACCCTTTTAACTCTTGAGTACTCATGATGCAAAGTGAACCTGAGACCATCCAGGGATGGACGAATGGATGAGAGCCACTCCTCCTCCGCAAACTTCACCTTCCCTCCACCATCCTCAGAGTACTACGTCTAAAACTAGGATACTCATCAGTTAACTGGAATTGGATGGAAATGAAATCCAAGTCCCACCTCCATGGATTTCAGCCACACTCACTGAGCGTGAGAACAGGCAGAACGCACACAGTGTGAGAAATGGGCGTGTGAACAGGGGGTTGAAGTCTGGAAGGCACTGAGCAACAGAAGCTACCAGCTCTTTCGTCTTGAGAAAGCCTGACTGTGCTTTGTATCTTGTCTGTAAATATCTGTTTACTGAATTAAAATACAAACAGTCTGGGTCTGCCTTAAAATAAAGTGAACACCAAAAAGGAGAGGCCTAGCCCAGTTCAGTGGCTCATGCCCGTAATCCCAGTGCTTCAGGAGGCTGAGGTGGGAGGATTGCTTCAGGCCAGGAGTTTGACACCAGCCTGGGCAACACAGCAAGACCCTGTCTTCACAAAAATTTAAAAATGTAGCCGGGGACAGTGGTGTGCACTCGTAGTCCCAGCTACTTGGAAGCTTGAGGCAAGAGGATCTCTTGAGCCTGGAAGGTCGAGGCTACAGTGAGCTATGATTGCACCGCTGCATTCCAGCCTGGATGACAGAGCAAGATCCTGTCTTAAAAAAAGAAAAAAGAAAAAAGAAAGAGAAGAAAAGAAAAGAAAACAAAGAAAGAAAGGAAGGAGGGAGAGAAGGAGGAACTGAAGGGGAGGGGAGGGGAAGGAAAGGGGAGGGGAGGGGAGAAAAGGAGAGGAGAGGGGAGGGGAGAAGAAAGAAACCTGAGGGAAAGCTGATGCAAGCATTGACAAGGGAGGTGTCCTCATTCAACACATTGACTTTTGCGGTTTGCTGTGTGCTCAGGGCTGGGAACTCAGGGATGAGACAGCCAGTCGGTGTCCTGCTAAAGCAGAATGGTAAGACACACACACACAAATGAGAACAAAACCCTGTGCTGAGAAGGCTGCGTTATTCCACTGGAAGCATTGCATGGACCTGCAGCGGCAGCACCACCCAGGGGTTTGTTAGAAATGAATCTTAGGCTCCAGAACCAGAATTTGCATTGTAGCAGGAACTCCAGGGTTTTAGAAGCGTGGCTGCATAGGGTAAGGGGCCCTGGGGAGCTTGCAGTGGGAGGAGAAGGGAGATCTCCCCCAGGAAGTCACATTTGGGCTGGATCTTCAAAGATGAGTAGGAACTTAATTTTTGAGAAGAGAGGGAGGAAATTCCAAGCAGAGGAAGGGGTAGGATGAGATGGTGACAGACTTCAGAGAGATGATGCTGAGCTGGAAACGGGTTAGAATCTGGTTTTGAAGACACCTGTACTCATCTACCATATTAAGGAATTTATGTTCTGTTTGTCTCCTGAGGATGAGAATCAAGTAAGGAGGGAGAACATTCTCCAGGCACCATGCTGAGGTTTAATCAGTGCAGGGTGTTCAGTGTACATTAGAGAGGCTGATGACTTTGTTCACAGCGGAGATTTGCTCTCAGGGAAAATAGTGAGTACAGACTAGTGCCCTTCAGGTCTGCCCACAGAGGGTGGGAGGGTCCTGCATTTAAAGGGAAACAGAAAACAATGTTTCCATCTAAGGACTTTTTTTTTCTTTCCTGAAGGTGATAAAAGCAAGGAAATTATCAATTACTCTAAATGGTAGGAAGCCAAAACATGGTGCCAAAGGACTGCAAAGTAATTTCTCTTGGAGGCAAAGTAGCAACTGTTTAATCTTTCAAACAGCCTCATGGAAGGCCAAAGCAGAGAGAGCGAGCTTGCTTCATCTTAGCAGAAACCTGGTTGTAACTCAGGACTCAGAAGCCTGATGTTGTCCAAGAATGGTCCACAGACACACCAGTCCCATGGCAGATGGAGTCCACACTGCCCAGGACCCCAGTTCTGGGAGCGTTGCTTTCCCCATGCAGGCCTGGGCCCTCCAGCTCCCAACTGGCCAGATCCTCTCAATGACCAGTCTCAGAGGAAGCCATGTGCTTTTAAAAATGCCAGAGGACATTTGTCATGCTCTGTTATTATCATGATTATTGATTGCTTAAGTGGTCTTGTGTGTGTGGAATAATATAGCACATCCAATCTGGCACAGATAATTCATACAGCTCCCACGTTTAGAGATGTCTTGGCATGTGAAGGTGTTTTATTGTAACAAAAGTCCTTGGGCTATTGGGACTGTGGATTGTGAGAAGTAAAAGGAGAGCATTAGCAACCAGGACTAAACCATGCTGCAATGTGTAGAAGGAAAACAAAAACAAAGCGTGGGAGCTTCTGGTATTAGCACTCATTAAATGCTGACCCTATAATGAATGCTTTCTAGCACTCATCTCTAATTCATTCCACAACCTAAGAGAGCTGTCATTAGCCCCATTTTCAAATGAGTAACCTGGGGTCCGGTGAGGGTGGTTGTCAGGGCCCCACAGCTAAGCTGTGCTGAGCTGGTGTTCAGGTCTAGGTCAGCCTGTTGTGGACCACAGCTTACCACTCTGACTTCCTGGAGTGCACTATCCTGCCGTTCAGAAGTCTCTAAGATGCTGCGAGTTTGCTGAGAGTTTGTCTAGGCTTCAGAAAATTCACACAAAAGATAAAAACACAGAAAAGGCAGAAAACAGACAAAATCCACATAGGTAAAACATGAATTAAATATTAATTATTAAATAACAAAATTTGTAAATTATATATAATCATAAATAATAACTTTTTATTGAAAAAACTTCATTTTACAAAAGACTTCAACATACGTTTTAGGTATCCAGCTTCCAAATTACTTAAAGTGATCTGTTCACAGGTATTTAGTTTGTAGTTTTTCCAGAATAGTTTTCATTTCCATATTTCGCAGATGAAGAGGATTTCACATAAGCCCAAATCTATGGATCCATTTGATTCCTTAAGACACTGGTATGAGCAAATCAATGAGCATTTATCTATCATTACTCCTTTAGGATGCTGTGTTAAATCCTGGAGGAGAAATGATGGCGAAGGAGATACAGGTTCATCTCTAAAGAGGTCTCTCTCCAGCAGGGAAGATGAATCAAACAAGTAGAAAATTAAGTAAAAGAGGTGTGTTGCTGTTGTCGCTATTGTTTTTAATGTTAGTGACAAAAAATTAGAGAGATAAAGGTTTTACTGGCCTAAGTAATATTCAGATGACACTTACTATAGGCATCAGAAAGGAGAAATGAGATCAGGTTCAGGAAGGAAAGCTGTGCAAAGCCAAGACTTGTTGTTGGATTTAGAAAGAGATAAGATGCTGAAAGGCAGAAAGAAAATATATTTATCAGAGCCCAACAAAAGTACACAGGAAGATGTACTTAGGGAAGAGCATCCAGACTAATTTGAATTTGAAGAAACATTTGCAAATGGACTAAAGAGTGTTAAGCCCGAAAAGGCAGGTTGGAGCCATACCATCAAGAAAGTCTTGAAAGACTCATGCAGCAGTTGGGACATCTCTCTTTGGTGTGGCAACCATGGAAGGTTTTTGATTTGCTTACTTTCTTCCTTTTCAATAAACGGAGCTGGGAGAACTGGACACGCACATGCAAAAAAAAAAAAAAAAAAAAAAAAAAAAGAAGTTAGATCCCCTATCTCACACCACATCCAAAAATCAACTCAAAATAAGGCTGGGCATGGTGGCTTGTGCCTGTAATCCCAATGCTCTGGGAAGCTGCAGTGGGTGGATCACCCTGAGTTCAGGAGTGCAAGACCAGCCTGAGCAACATGGTGAAACCCTGTGTCTACCAAACGCACACACACACACACACACATATACACATACACACACACACAAAGAAGCTAGGTGTGGTGGCCTGTTCCTGCAGTCCCAGCTACGTGGGAGGCTGAAGTGGTAGGACTGCTTGAACCTGGGAAGCAGAGGTTGCCGTGAGCCAAGATCGCACCACTGCACTCCAGCCTAGGCAACAAAGTGAGATGCTATCTCCAAAAAAAAAAAAAAAATCAACTCAAAATAGATCACAGATGTATATGTAAGAGCTAAAATATACAACTCTTAGAAGAAAACACAGAAGTAAAGCTTTGTGATCTTGAATTAAGCAATTATTTCTTAGGTACAACACTGAAAGCACAAATTATTGAAGAAAAATTGATGTTGAATTTAATAAACATTTTAAAACTGCATTTGGAATAACACCATCAAGAAATAGAAAGGAGGCCAGGTACAGCGGCTCACGCCTGTAATCCCAACACTTTAGGATGCCAAGGTAAGAGGATTGCTTGGCCAGATGTGGTGGCTCACACCTATAATCCCAGCACTTTGAGAGGCCGAGGTGGGCGGACCACCTGAGATGGGGAGTTCGAGACCAGCCTGAACAGCATGGAGAAACCCTATCTCTACTAAAAATACAAAATTAGCTGGGTGTGGTGGCACATGCCTGTAATCCCAGCTACTTGGGAGGCTGAAGCAGGAGAATCGCTTGAATCTGGAAGACAGAGGTTGCACTGAGCCGACAACGCGCCATTGCACTGCAGCCTGGGCGACAAGGGCAAAAAACCTCGTCTCAAAAAAAAAAAAAAAAAGGATTACTTGAGACCAGGAGTTTCAGGCCAGCCTGGGTAATATTGTAAAACTCCATCTCTACAAAAATATTTTAAAAATTAGCTGGGCCTGGCGGTGCACACCTGTAGTTCCAGCTACTAGAGAAGCTGAGGTGGCAGGATCACTTGAGCCCAGGAGGTAAAGGCTGCAGTGAGCTATGATCACAGTACTACACGGTAGCCTGGGCGACAGAGCAAGACCTTGTCTCTAAAAAAGAAAAAAGAAAGAAGAAAAGAAAATGGAAAAGACACGTTATAGACTGGGAGAATATATTTGCATATCGTATATCCAATAAGAGACATATAGAATTAAGAAAATAACTCTTACAACTCAGTAATAAAAAAAAAAAAATTTCAATGGGCATAAGATTTGAACAGACATTTCTCTAAAGAAAATGTAGAGCCAGAGGCGGGGGCAGGGGGGCCCATGCCTGCAATCCCAGCACTTTGGGAGGCCAAGGCGGGTGGATCACCTGAGGTCAGGAGTTCAAGACCAGCCTGACCAACATGGAGAAACCCCATCTCTACTAAAAATGCCAAAAAAATTACCAATTTTTCTCCTCTTACCTTGGCATCCTAAAGCCGGGCGTGGTGGTGCATGCCTGTAATCCCAGCTACTGGGGAGGCTGAGGCGAGAGAATAGTTTGAACCTGGGAGGCAGAGGTTGCTGTGAGCAGAGATCACGCCATTGCACTCCAGTCTGGGCAACAAGATGAAAACTCCATCTCAAAAAAAAAAAAAGAAAAGAAAACGTAGAGTGTGCAATAAACACATGAAAAGATGCTCAACACCATTAGTCATTAGAGAACTGCAAATCAAAAACACAATGAGATACCACTTCTTATCCACTAGGGTGGCTATAATAAAAAGCAGACAATAACAAATGCTGTTGAGGATGTGGAGAAAGTAGAATCCTCACACACTGCTGGTAGGATGAAAAACGGTACAGCTGCTGTGGAAAACAATTTGGCAGTTCCTCAAAAATCTTAAACATAGAGTTACCATGTGACTGACCAAGTCCTCTCAGGGAAATTCTTTAAGAGAAATAAAACCCCAGCATGGTGCCTCACGCCTGTAATCCCAACACTCTGGGAGGCTGAGGGGGGTGGATCACTTGAGGTCAGGAGTTCAAGACCAGCCTGGCCAACATGGTGAAACCCTGTCTCTACTAAAAATACAAAAAATTAGCTGGGCATGGTGGTGTATGCCTGTAATCCCAGCTACTCGGGAGGCTGAGACAGGAGAATCACTTGAACCCAGGAGGCAGAAGTTGCAGTGAGCCGAGATCATGCCCTTGCACTCCAGCCTAGGCAACAGAGTAGGACATCGTCTCAAAAATAAATAAATAGGCCGGGTGTGGTGGCTCATGACTATAACCCCAGCACTTTGGGAGGTCGAGGCGGGCGGATCATGAGGTCAGGAGATTGAGACCATCCTGGCTAACATGGTGAAACCCCATCTCTACTAAAAATACAAAAAATTAGCCGGGTGTGGTGGCGGGCGCCTGTAGTCCCAGTTACTCTGGAGGCTGAGGCAGGAGAATGGCATGAACCCAGGAGGCCAAGCTTGCAGTGAGCTGAGACTGCACCACTGCACTCCAGCCTGGACGACAAAGCAAGACTCCATCTCAGTAAATAAATAAATAGAGAAAGAAATAAAATGACATTCGTACTAAGATTTGAACATGTATAGTCATAGAAGCATTATTCACGACAGCCATTTGGCTGTGGAAACAACCCAAGTGTCCATCAACTGATGAATGGAAAAACAAAATGTGGTCTATCCATATGATGGAATACTATTTAGCCATGAAAGAGAGCTGAGTACTTACACATGCTACAACGTGGATGAACCTCAAAAGTATTATGCACAGTGAAAGAAGCCAGACACAAAGACCATGTGGAAGGAAAATCACGAAAGCAAAGGGAAAAGTCAAGCTGGGCACTGCTAAGGGCACACCTGCCTCCCATTCTATTCCTAAAAAAGATAGTTACTAAGAAGAAAGAGCTACATACCTCCCTCACGAGGAATTTCCTTGTGGATAAAGGACAGACAGAGCTCAAAGTCATCCCTCAGTTCACTGAGATAGATGCATATCTGATTGCTTCCTTTGAAAAAGCTAATCAGCAACTCAAAAGAATGCAATCCTTTGTCTCTTACCTATGACCTGGAAGCCTCCTCCCCAATTCGAGTTGTCCAGACTTTCCAGACGGAACCAGTGTACATCTTAGTAATTGACATTTCATGTATCCCTAAAATCTATAAAACCAAACTGTGCCCCAACCACCTTGCGCACATGTCATCAGGACCTCCTGATGCGGTGTCACGGGCACAGGTCCTTAACTTTGACAAAATAAACTTCCTAAATTGACTGAGACTGGTCTCAGGTATTGAGGGTTCACAACCACATACTATAAGATTCCATTTCTAGGAAAAGTGCAAAGAAGGCACATATTCAGACAGAGGGCTGTAGGTGAGAATGGGGTGTAAGTGAGCATGAAGTTTCTTTTTGGGATGAGGGAAATATTCTAAGATTAGAGGGTGGCACAACTCTGTAAATATACTAAAGATCATCGAAGTGTGAGTTTTGTGGTATATAAATTGTATCTCAATAAAGCTGATTTTTAAAAACTCTTCCTTCATTCCTTTCTTGCTTCCTCCTTTTCTCCTTTCCTGTCTTTCTTGTCTTTTGTTCTCCTGTCCTTTTTTTTTTTTCTCTCTTACTCTTTTGCCCAACTTTTAACCACAAGTAAGCATTTAAAACATAAATGTTGAGCACTCAGGTTGCCACTACTCAGGTCAATAAATGGAATGTTTCTAGCTTGCCAGAGGCCTCTCCTGCATATACAGCGTCACTTCTCAATTGCAACTTCCCCCTCCTCTAAATACCAATTATCCTAGCTTTTAAGGTAGCCACTTTCTCACTTTTCTATACAGTTTTACCAGTTATACTACTAAGTATGCATCTCTGGACACTTAATATTAATTTTACTTGTTTTTGAAATAGATATACAGGTACAGATATTCATACATTGTGCATAGTTTTCTGTCTGGCTTCTTTCATTCAACATAATGTTTGTAAGGATAGAATTGTTGATGAAAAGAGACAAACTCGCTGGGCGCGGTGGCTCAAGCCTGTAATCCCAGCACTTTGGGAGGCCGAGACGGGCGGATCACGAAGTCAGGAGATCGAGACCATCCTGGCTAACACAGTGAAACCCCTCTCTACTAAAACTACAAAGAACTAGCCGGGCGAGGTGGCGGGCGCCTGTAGTCCCAGCTACTCAGGAGGCTGAGGCAGGAGAATGGCGTAAACCCAGGAGGCGGAGCTTGCAGTGAGCTGAGATCCGGCCACTGCACTCCAGTCGGGGCGACAGAGCGAGACTCCGCCTCAAAAAAAAAAAAAAAGAAAAGAAAAGAGACAAACTCTAAAATATTTGAAGAGATTTATTCTGAGCCAGCTATGAGTGACCCATGGCCCACAACACAGCCCTGTCCCCTTCTCAGGGTAAACACACCTGGCAGTGGCATTTATCTGGTTCCCAGGCTGACTGCTCCCTCAGGAATAACTTCCTGTGTGTCCTGATCAGATATATTCATCAGCGATTGTGTAATAGTGAGCTGTGGGTCCTGCATGAACCCAAATATGCCCTTTCATTCTCTGGCATTGAAAATTAAAGATACTGGTCTGGTGCGGTCACTCATGCCTATAATCTCAGCACTTTGGGAGGCCGAGATAGGTGGATCACCTGAGGTCAGGAGTTCAAGACTAGCCTGGCCAACATGGTGCAACCCTATCTCTACTAAAAATACAAAAATCAGCCAGGTGTGGTGGTGGGCACCTGTAATCCCAGCTACTCGGGAGGCTGAGACAGGAGAATTGCCTGAACTCGGGAGACAGGGGTTGCAGTGAGCCAAGATCGTGCCACTGCATTCCAGGCTAGGCAACAGAGCAGGACTACATCTCAAAATAAATAAATAAATAAATAAAAATAATTAAATTGAATTTAATTAATTAAATATACTGATATGGTTTGTGTCCCCATCCACATCTCATGTCAAATTGTAATTCCCATGTGTCAGGGGAGGGTCCTGGTGATAGGTGATTGGGTCATGGGTGTGGATTTCCCCTTGCTGTTCTCGTGATAGTGAGTGACTTCTCATGAGATCTGATGATTTAAAAATGCATTGTTTTCTTCACTTGCTCTCTCTCCTGCCACCTTGTGAAGAAGGTCCTTGCTTCCCCTTCGCCTTTCACCATGATTGTAAGTTTCCTGAGGCCTCCCAGTCATGTTTCCTGTTAAGCCTGCAGAACTGAGTCAATTAATCCTCTTTTCTTCATAAGTTACCCAGTCTCAGGTAGTTCTTTATAACAGTGTGACAACAGACTAATACAGATACTGCCCTTAAAGTAGTTGTTTTATAATCCATTACAGTAAAGGTTTCTCAGGAAGCTGATGATACCAATTTACAAAACAGATCCATTCCTTTACATTATCCCCTTTGGTTTTATTTTTATTTTTTATTTTTTATTTTTTTATAATGTCTAGTGTGTTCTTCTTCATAATACATTCTTTTTTATTTTATTATTATACTTTAAGTTCTAGGGTACATGTGCATAACGTGCAGGTTTTTTACATATGTATACTTGTGCCATGTTGGTGTGCTGCACCCATCCACTCATCAGCACCCATCAACTCGTCATTTATATCAGGTATAACTCCCAATGCAATCCCTCCCCCCTCCCCCCTCCCCATGATAGGCCCCGGTGTGTGATGTTCCTCTTCCTGAGTCCAAGTGATCTCATTGTTCAGTTCCCACCTATGAGTGAGAACATGAGGTGTCTGGCTTTCTGTTCTTGTGATAGTTTGCTAAGAATGATGGTTTCCAGCTGCATCCATGTCCCTACAAAGGACACAAACTCATCCTTTTTTATGGCTGCATAGTATTCCATGGTGTATATGTGCCACATTTTCTTAATCCAGTCTGTCACAGATGGACATTTGGGTTGATTCCAAGGNGACT
>NW_016820680.1:315245-328265 GCF_001698545.2 Rhinopithecus bieti | reverse complement strand
GAAAACCCCATTGTCTCAGCCCAAAATCTCCTTAAGCTGATAAGCAACTTCAGCAAAGTCTCAGGATACAAAATTAATGTGCAAAAATCACAAGCATTCTTATACACCAGTAACAGACAAACAGAGAGCCAAATCATGAATGAACTTCCATTGACAATTGCTTCAAAGAGAATAAAATACCTAGGAATCCAACTTACAAGGGATGTAAAGGTTCCCTCTGGTTTTAATAGTTACTTGGTTTTGCCTTTCCCTTGACCATCTTCTTGGCAACCACAGGTCTCAGAGGTAACTTTTGTTGCCCTGGCTTAATTTTTCCTTTTGTAAGTAGCTTTAAGGCTGGTGGCCTGAGCTGAGATAGACCCATATCTGAGCTTGGTCCAGTCTTAAGGCCCAACCCAGCACTCTTTTACTTTCCTTTTAGCTATTACAGATAATAATGAGCAAGGAATTTAATATTTTATCTTTTTCTCATTAGTTTGCATTTTCTTATGCATTCAATGAACCGACTCCCTGGGAGTATGAGTATGGCCCAGCTCTAAATTCCACTGGAAACTGTTATCTTTAGTGACTAAATGCAATCACTGCAGTTCCTTAAGATGGGCAACCACGTGGCCACCCAGAAGTCTAAGGTTTTTCATTTCCCACCTTTTTACCTTTCTCTTTATCCATTTAGATTTAGCTATATAATTTTCCTTTATTTTAAAGCAACTCAGCCTTTAAACTAGAAAAAAAAATACATTTTCTTTAGCAAACATCCTTGTGTTTTATAAATTTCACCAAAACATTTTTTACTCTTTTGCTATTTTAACTCTTAGTAACCCAAATTCCAAGTGAAAAACCCAAAGTTAGTTAATTTAACATAACATGACCTTAAGATTCTAAACTACTGGAGAGAATTTTGAGATTAAATTTACCAAATTAATCTTACCAAATATTACTATAGTCATGTGAACTAAAAAGCATCAGAGCTAGCTTTCGTTAGTCTGATAAGAACTTACTTTTAGCCCATTGATGAGAGCTCCTTCATATAGTTTGATAGTTAAATATCACTTCCACATAACACATGTAGATATAACAGATATACAGACAAAAGCAGATCCTATAAGATTTTTCTTTCTTTCTTTTTTTTTTTGAGATGGAGTTTTGTTCTTGTTGCCCAGGCTGGAGTGCAATGGTATGGTGTTGGCTCACTGCAACCTCTGTCTTCCACCCAGCTAATTTTTATTTTGTTTTCATTTGGTTTTTTTTGAGATGGAGTCTCACTCTGTCACCCAGTCTGGAGTGCAGTGGCACCATCTTGGCTCACTGCAACCTCCGCCTCCCGGGTTCAAGTGATTCTCCTGCCTCAGCCTCCCAAGTAGCTGGGATTATAAGCATGTGCCACCATACCTGGCTAATTTTTTGTATTTTTAGTAGAGATAGGTTTTCATCATGTTGGCCAGGCTGGTCTCGAACTCATGACCTCAGGTGATCTGCCCGCCATGGCCTCCCAAAGTGCTGGGATTATAGACATGAGCCACCACACCCAGCTATTTACCTTTTAATAACACATTTTTTAGAAAAATGTTTTCTATAATTTTAAAATTAGAAACTACCCAGACATTTAATGAATTATATTATTTAATGTAATTTTAGATTCTAAATTATATATCAAGTTTGTTTATAAGCATTTATTCCGTTACATTTACCTGATTAATTTAATTTTGATAGTTTACTTAGGTTATTTATGAAAACTGTGATAGTCATCATTTAAAGCTATTTCCTGTTAACCTTTCTTATAGTTTCTTACTTAGGTAAGAAACTTAAGGTTAAACATCAGTATTTTACCAATAACTCAGAATTTAGCTGTTTTCATTAAACCAACAATAGTAAATGTCTTATTTATCAAAAATTACACAAGAAGGCTGGGCGTGGTAGTTTACGCCTATAATCCCAGCACTTTGGGAGGCCAAGGTAAGCAGATCACTTGAGGCCAGGAATTCAAGACCAGACTGGCTATGATGGTGAAACCCTCGTCTCTACTAAAAATTCAAAAATTAGCCAGGTGCGTGGTACACACTTGTAATCCCAGCTATTCAGGAGGCTGAGGTGGGAAGATCTCTTGAACCCAGCAAGTGGAGGTTGCAGTGAGCCGAAACCGTGCCATTGCACTCCAGTTTGGGCGACAAGAGTCTGTCCCCCAAAAAACGGTAACAACAAAAATTACACAAGTAAAGATCATTTCGTTTTGGGCTGGGTTTACAGTTTTACAACTCTTATGTCAAATTTTGACATCTTACAGTATTTGGCAGGCATAAGTTTGAAACTGCTTCCATCAATCAATGGAAACAAAAATGTTGACAATTCTTAAGACATGTCTAATATTTACCAATAATTTTAAAGCTGGCTTATTTATTAAAGATTTTATTTATGTCACATGAACTTGAAAAACATTTGGGTTTATTATTTGAGTACTCTTCAAGCCAATTTGGTATATTGTGGCCACAACACATAAAGTACATGTACGTATATATAAACACACACAGTCTTCAGACCAAGATCCTGTTGCTTTTACTTAGAATTCTAGACATGAAATATTAATACAAACTCACCAGTTTACAAAAACAAACAAATGGAGTGGCACAGTGGCTTATGCCTATGATCCTAACACTTTGGTAGGCCAAGGTGGGCAGATCGCTTGAGGCCAGGAGTTCCAGACCAGCCTGGACAACACAGTGAAACCTTGTCTCTACAAAAAAAAAAAAAAAAAAAAAATTAGCCAGGCATGGTGGTGGGTGCCTGTGGTCCCAGCTATTCAGGAGGCTGAGTTGGGAGAACCACTTGAACCAGGGAGGCAGAGGTTGCAGTGAGCTGAAATCATGCCACTGCACTCCAGCCTGGGCAATAGAGCCAGACACTGTCTCAAAAAAAAAAAAAAAGGCCAAATAAAATGGTTGAATCCAAACAGTGATTTTTTTTTTAATCTCAGCAGAATAGTAACAACAGATTTTAAGCAGCAGAAAATAAAACAGAGAAATAGAGAACGTAAGAACTCCATAGTTGCGGGTGGATGTTGGGAGCAAGCCCCCCAAAATCTGGCCATAAACTGGCCCCAAAACTGGCCATAAACAAAATCTCTGCAGCGCTGTAACATGTTCATAATGGCCCTAACGCCCAAGCTGGAAGGTTGTGGGTTTACTGGAATGAGGGCAAGCAGGCTCTCCCAGTGCGGAAAACTGCTTAAAGGCATTCTTGGCCGGGCGCGGTGGCTCAAGCCTGTAATCCCAGCACTTAGGGAGGCCGAGACGGGGGATCACGAGGTCCAGGAGATCGAGACCATCCTGGCTAACACGGTGGAAACCCCGTCTCTACTAAAAAATACAAAGAACTAGCCGGTGAGGTGGCGGGCATCTGTATCCCAGCTACCTAGAGGCTGAGCACCAGGAGAATGGGCTTAAACCCTGCGAGGGCGGAGCTTGCAGTGAGCTGATGATCCGGGCCACTGCACTCCACCCGCGCGACAGAGCGAGACTCCTTCAAAAATAATAAATAAATAAATAAATAAATAAATAAATAAAGGATTCTTAAGCCAGCAAACAATAGCATGACGTTGATCTGGCCTTAAAGGCATGTTTCCTGCCGCAGTTAACTAGCCCAACCTATTACCTTTAATTCGCCCATTCCTTTCATTTCCCTTAAGGGGATACTTTTAGTTAATTTAAGTATCTGTAGAAACAATGCTAATGACTGGTTTGCTGGTTAATAAATATGTGGGTAAGTCTCTGTTCGGGCTCCCAGCTCTGGAAGGCTGAAGATCTCCGATCCCACTTCACACCTCTATATTTCTGGTCTTTAATTTCTCTAGCGTCACTGGGTTAGGGTCCCCCCAAACTGAGCTGGTTCTCAGCAAGTGGCATCCATCGTGGGGGCCCAATCCGAGGTCGAAGGGTCGCCGGACAACGGGTTTGGGAATGAAAAACTAGCTGGGAGGACACCCCAGTACCTCTTTTTTTTTTTTTTTTTTGAGACAGTCTTTGCCTGTCGCCCAGGGCTGGAGTGCAGGCTGGCCAGATCTCAAGCTCACTGCAAGCTCCGCCTCCCAGGTTTACGCCATTCTCCTGCCTCAGCCTCCGGGAAGCTGGGGACTACAGGTGCCCGCACCTCGCCTGGCTAGTTTTTTGTATTTTTTTAGTAGAGACAGGGTTTCACCGTGTTGCCAGGATGGTCCTCGATCTCCTGACCTCCGTGATCCACCCGTCTCGGCCTCGCCAAAGTGCTTGGGATTTACAGGCTTGAGCCACCATGCCCGAGCTGACACCCCAGTACTCTTAAAGCAATCTCCGTGGTGAGTAAGAAGGGGAGTTCGGAAGCGTCAGGGTAACAATGGGACAGGTATGGGGTCTGGTTCGTTTCACCCTGGAACTTTTTCACACTGATAATGAGGAGGAACAAGAGTATAGCGAAGTAACAGACGAGGTTACAGAGCACGTTTATTTACCAGCTAAAGCTAAAGCGGCAAAGGAAGGAGAGGTTCATCCCTACCCTTCTGCACTCTGTCCTTACTATTTTGAAGAAACTGACCCCCCAGATCTTTTTTTTTTTTTTTTTGAGACGGAGTCTCGCTCTGTCGCCCGGGCTGGGAGGACACTGGGTGAAAAGTAGTTGCCACAGTGACTGTTCGAGCAGCGCCTTGAGTGACGGCTCTTAGTTCTATTCAGGCAGGAATTCAGCAAGCTAGACGAGAGGGTGATTCAGAGGCTTGGCAGTTCCCTGTTAGAATACACCCCCCAGATCAACAGGGAAATATTACAGCTACATTTGAGCCTTTTCCTTTTAAATTACTCAAAGAGTTAAAACAAGCTATAAATGAGTATGGACCAGGTTCTCCTTTTGTAATGGGACTGTTAAAGAATGTTGCTATTTCCAGTCAGATGATTCCTACTGACTGGGACGCTCTTACTCGAGCTTGTCTAACCCCTGCTCAGGGTTCTTACAATTTAAAACTTGATGAGCAGATGAAGCTCCCATTCAGGCTGCTTGCAATGCCCAGGCCCAACCTCAAATTAATATAACTGCAGACCAACTTTTGGGGATTGACGACTGGGCTGGTTTAGATGCACAACTGGTCATGCAGGATGATGCCATAGAACAGCTTAGAGGAGTGTGTGTTAGAACTTGGGAAAAAATCACTTCAGGTGGAGAACAATACCCTTCCTTTAGTGCTATAAAACAGGGACCAAGAGAACCATATGTTGATTTTATGCCTCGGTTACAGGAGTCTCTTAAAAAGATTATTGCAGATTCGGCTGCTCAGGATGTAGTGCTGCAGTTATTGGCTTTCAACAATGCTAATCCCGATTGCCAGGCTGCTCTGCAACCTATTAGAGGGAAAGCACATTTAGTTGATTATATCAAGGCCTGTGATGGTGTTGGAGGTAATCTGCATAAAGCTACCTTGCTGGCACAGGTAATGGCAGGACTGAGAGTGGATAAAGGAAATACTCTGTTTCCTGAAGCTTGTTTTAACTGTGGGAAGCATGGTCACGCTAAAAAAGAATGTAGAAAAAAATCAGCAAGTCAGGCCACCAGATAGGGGAAAAAAGAAAACTGCTGATCCTGAAATATGTCCAAAATGTGAAAAAGGAAAGCATTGGGCTAATCAGTGTCACTCTAAGTTTGATAAAGATGGGAACCCGATTTTGGGAAACACCATGAAGGGCCCATCCTGGGCCCCATTCTTAACTGAGACATTTCCAGCTCAGGCCATTCCCTCACCCCTGTATAATGTCTGTCCCCCGCCACAGCCGGGAGTGCCGCAGTACATTTATGCTGCACAAAAGCTGTGAGCCTTCTGCCTGGGGAACCCCCGCAAAAGGTCCCAACAGGAGTCTGTGGACCCTTGCCAGCAGGGATAGCAGGATTACTTTTAGAAAGGCCTAGTTTAGGTTTAAAAGGCATACAAATACATACAGGAGTCTTTGATTCAGATTACAATGGGGAAATTCAAATTGTTATATCTACTTCTGTTCCCTGGAAAGCAGAGTCAGGAGATCGCATAGCATAGCTCCTGATTGTACTGTATGTGGGAATGAGACAAAGTGAAATTAAAGGAACAGGAGGATTTGGAAGCACAAATAAACAAGGCAAAGTAGTTTATTGGGTAAATCAAATTACTGATAAATGTCCTACCTGTGAAATAACTATTCAAGGAAAGAAATGTAAAGGTTTGGTAGGTACAGGAGCAGACATTTAAATTATTTCTCTACAGCACTGGCCGTCCATGTGGCCAATTCAACCTGCTCAATTTAACATAGTTGGAGTTGGTAAAACTGCTGAAGTATATCAAAGTAGTTATATTTTGCATTGTGAGGGGCCCGATGGACAACCTGGGACTATTCAACCAATTATAACTTCTGTACCTATAAATTTATGGGGAAGAGATTTATTGCAACAATGGGGAGCACAAATTCTAATTCCAGAACAATTATATAGCCCTTAAAGTCAACATGCAATGCATGAAATAGGGTATGTCCCCGGTATGGGACTAGAAAAAAATTTGCAGAGTTTGAAAGAACCACTTCAGGCCCGGGCGTGGTGGCTCAAGCCTGTAATCCCAGCACTTTGGGAGGCCGAGATGGGCGGATCACGAGGTCAGGAGATCGAGACCATCCTGGCTAACACGGTGAACCCTCATCTCTACTAAAAATACAAAAAAATAGCCGGGCGAGGTGGCGGGCGCCTGTAGTCCCAGCTACTCCGGAGGCTGAGGCAGGAGAATGGCATAAACCCGGGAGGCGGAGCTTGCAGTGAGCTGAGATCCGGCCACTGCACTCCAGCCCGGGCGACAGAGCAAGACTCCGTCTCAAAAAAAAAGAAAAAAAAAGAAAACAGTCTTAAAATTAAAGAAAAGTTTCAAGCTTTACTACAAAGAACATTATCTGAACCATTTGAGAGTAAATTGCTGGCACTCTACCGTAATATCTGATTTTTTAGTGGGTATTCCTACAAGTCAGGACATTCTACGTGACTACAATATAATCTTCATAGAAATTTAACAATATATTCTAAGATTTAATTCTTAGATTCTTTGTTTTATTACTTGTCTATGATATTCCTTATTACAAAAGATTCCATTCAGATCCATTGATTATATTTATTTTTTGTATCTCTTAGACTTTCAATGAGAGCAGTTTCTCAGTCTTTCCTCAATATTTATGACCTTGAATCTTTAGAAGATAAAGTTTAGTAATGCAGAATGTTCTTCAATTGGGTTTTTGTAATGTTTCCTTGTAATTAGTTTTATATCATACTTTTTGAACATGGCTATCACAGAAATGCTCCTGTGATCTTATTGCACCCTATCATTTGACCACAATTTTGATTTGGCCTGTTACTGGTGATGTTAGATTTTGTTATTAATGGTGGTATCTGCTGAATATCTTCTCTGTCATGTTATTTTTTCACTTTTTTTTTTTTCACTTTTTAATGAATTACTATTTTGTAGGGAATTCATTTGAGACTATATGAATATCTCTCATCAAACCTTCAAGTTATTAATTTACTTGTATCAGTATAGATTCATGGTTCATTCTATTTAATAAGTTATAACTTGTTAATATTTTTCAAAACTTTTTCTTTGGAGAAATGTTCAACTTTTTCATATAAAAAAAGTCATGACTTTACATCATAGGAGCACTTGTGGCATCAATAGTGGCACTTCATATGTTTTGAGGTTCGTGGCATTGCACAAAGAATAATGGAAAATAGACAAGAACCATGAGAAATCACCTTTTACTGTATAGCACATTTTCCTAGGTAAACGAATTGCTCCTGTGGAGATGATTATCATCACATGATGTTTTGAGCTGATACTCCCAACACTTGAGCTCACTGCAGTAGTACCAGGTGGTCATAAACTTACTACAGTAGTACAATACATACTAAAGTTAACTTTGTGCAGTTATAATTTAATGCTGCATTTTTATGCTTGTTTACATTTCTCTTAGCTGAAGCTGGCGTCATGTTCTTTATATGCATACATTTTGATAAATTTTCACTTTTTATAATTGATTTTGTATATTTCATGGTAGCAATGATAAAATAGACTAGTAATTGTATAAATATTTTTGTTTGCTATTTCTGTTATCTGGTTCATCTGCAGGTTTTTACAAATTGCCATTAATTTCCAAATTGTTTTATATTTCTTGAAAAATATCTGCTAACAAGAGCACCTATGCAGTTCACGCCATGTCATTCAAGGTTCAATTCCATCTGTAACTCCCATCTCTGATAGTAACCTGGCTCCCTTCATGATTAGTATGTAGTAAGTCCTTACTTAATGTGGTCAATAGGTCTTGGAATTGAGCTTGAGTGAAATACATATAATAAAACCACTTTTACCATAGGCTAACTGATATAAATAAGAGTGACATTCCTATGATATATTTCTGGGCCCAGAAACATCACCGAACTTCTAAATAAGGACCCAAAACACTTCTAACAAACATTAAACATTGAAATCAATGTGAGCTTGACATAGCTTTACATAGCTCACATTGATTTCAATGTTTAATGTTTGTTAGNTGTTTCAGTTTTTTAAATTAACTAATTGGATTCTCCCTAAAATAACTAAATTTAAACCAACTGAAGGTGCTGAGAATGTTTTTACAGATGGGTCTAGTAATGACAAAGCTTATTTTGGCTCAAAAAGTAAAGTTTTCCAGACGTCCTATACTTCAGCTCAAAAAGCTGTAGCTGTAATTGAGGTATTGACTGCTTTTGATACTCTATTAATGTGATTTCTGATTCTTCATACGTGTTTCATTGCACACAGTTAATTGAAAATGCTCCGTTATGATTTCATACAGATGAACAACTGATGACTTTATTTACCCAACTGCAAACAGCAGTTAGGAGTAGAATGCATCCGTTTTACATCACTCACATTAGAGCTCACACACCTCTTCCAGGACCTTTGACTGAAGGGAATCAAATGGCTGATCGCCTAGTTGCTACTGCAATATCAAATGCTAGACACTTTCACAATTTAAGCCATGTTAATGCCTCTGGTCTCAAATGCAGATACAGCATTACCTGGAAAGAAGCTAAAGTTATTATCCAGGGATGCCCAACTTGCCAAATGGACGTTCCTCATCTTTTATAGGAGTTAATCCTCGAAGACTAGAACCTAACTCTATTTAGCAAATGGATGTCACACATGTTCCCTTGTTTGGGAGACTAGCTTAGGTACATGTATGTGTGGACACCTTTTCTCACTTTGTCTGGGCTACATGCCAATCAGGACAGTCTTCTGCCTGTGTTAAACATCACCTTTTGCAGTGTTTTGTGGTGATGGGCATTCCAGTTCTATTAAAACAGATAACGCCCTAGGCTATACTAGCCAAGCTCTAGCTACATTTTTCTCTATGTGGAATATTAAACACATTACTGGAATCCCATACAATTCTCAAGGACAAGTCATAGTGGAAAGAATGAATCTCTCCCTAAAACAGCAGTTGCAAAAGCGAAGGGAGATAGAGAATATGGAACCCCACAGATGGAACTGAACCTAGCATTATGAACTTTAAAATTTTTGAGCCTGTCCAAAGGCCAGATGTTATCAGCAGCTGAACAGCATCTATAGAAACCAGCTGCAAAGACAGAAACAGAACAACTGATTTGGTGGAGAGATCCAGTAACAAAAAGTTGGGAAATAGGTAAAATAATAACTTGGGGTAGAGGTTATGCTTGTATTTCTCCAGGCCAAAATCAACAGCCTATTTGGATACCATCAAGACACCTGAAACCTTATCATGAGCCAGATGCTGAGGAAGAGACTCCGGGAGGATCCCGAGGACCCCCCGGTTGCAGCCATGTCAAGACTGATGCTGAGGAGGACCCCAACTGTCACAAGCAACACCCATCGAACACAGCCACCCACCTGGGGAGAGATCAAGAAGCTGTCACAGATGGTGGAAGAAAACCTGAGGAAAGCAGGACAACCAGTCACAATGAATAACTTAATGGTATCTATGATAGCGGTTATTACCACTGCCATAAGTATTCCTTCATAAGGGCTGGTAAATCACTCTATGACACAGTTACAAATGCTTTCTGATCTCAGTATTTACCATAATAAATCTGCTCCTATAATTGAGGCATACCACCCTCAAAAACCTATTTGTAAACAGGATTGGACCTGGTTAGAAAAAATGAACATACTTGTTTGGGAAGATTGCTTTGCAGAACAGATAGAGGTGCTGCACAACAATTCCTATGGAATCTTTATTAATTGGTCCCCTAACGGGATGTTTAGCTTGAATTCCTCCTCTCAATCTGCGTGCCACGGTCACACTATGTTCAGCTGATCTGGACAAAACGGACAGATGGTAGATATAATAAGTAAGGCAAAAGTTCCTATTATCTGGAACCATGTCAGTATAGTGGCACCTCAACCTCAAATGGTATGGCCCGCTCTAGGAGCTTAACATAAGGATTTGTGGGAACTATTAAATGCTCTTAATAAGATCAAAATTTGGGAAAGAATAAAAAAGCATCTAGAAGGACACTCTACAAACTTGTTTTTGGATATAGCAAAATTAAAAGAACAAATATTTAAAGCACCCAGGCATACCTGACCTTAATGCCAGGAACTGGAGCTCTTAAAGGAGCTGCAGACAAATTAGCAGCTAGTAACCCATTAAAACGGATAAAAACACTTGGAAGCTCTGTGATTTCAATGATGACTGTGCTTTTAATCTAAGTTGTTTGTCTTTGTATAGTCTGCAGATGCGGATCCCGACTCCTGTGAGAAGTAGCTTACCATGACAAAGTTGCCCTTGCTTTTATCTCTTTGCAGACCAGAGAAGGGGGACATGTTGGGAGCAAGCCCCCCAAAATCTGGCCATAAACTGGCCCCAAGACTGGCCATAAACAAAATCTCTACACACTGTAACATGTTCATAATGGCCCTAACGCCCATGCTGGAAGGTTGTGGGTTTACAGGAATGAGGACAAGGAACACCTGGCCCACCCAGGATGGAAAACTGCTTAAAGGCATTCTTAAGCCACAAACAATAGCATAAGCAATCTGTGCCTTAAGGGCGTGTTCCCGCCACAGTCAACTAGCCCAACCTATTCCTTTAATTCGGCCTATCCCTTCGTTTCCCATAAGGGAATTAATTTAGTTAATTTAATATCTATAGAAACAATGCTAATGACTGGTTTGCTGTAAATAAATATGTGAGTAAATAAATATGTGAGTAAATCTCTGTTCAGGGCGCTCAGCTCTGAAGGCTGTGAGACCCCTGATTTCCCACTTCACACCTCTATATTTCTGTGTGTGTGTCTTTAATTCCTGCAGCGCTGATGGATTAGGGTCTCCCTGACCGAGCTGGTCTCGGCAGGTGGACCATTGGGCTCTGAATTTTTCCTTGATGTAATTTGCCCATCAGTTCAAAGTGTGCACAACAGACCATAATATGTAATCAGCTCGACTACTACAAAACCTGGCATACCTTTGGACTTTTCCTTCTCTTTTATTTTTTCCTTCCTTCCCTTTCTTCCCTTCCTTCCCTTCCTTTCCTTTCCCTTCCTTTCCCTTCCTTCCTTCCTTCCTTCCTTCCTTCCTTCCTTCCTTCCTTCCTTCCTTCTTCTTCTTTTTTTTTTTTTTTAAAGGCAGGGACTCTCTCTGTTCTCCAGGCTGGAGTGCAGTGGCATGATCTCAGCTCACTGCAATCTCTGTTTGGGTGAGGAAGAAGGGACAAGATGGAGGAAGGTAAACAAGAAGGCACCACCCCTGTTGCTTCTGGGTTCTTCATCACCAACTTGCCCGCACACGGGAAAATGCAGCCCGTGCCCGGGAAAATGCAGATCAACTGAGCAGGTGCTGCAGGACATCAATCCAAAGAGATTGAAACTTACCCGGCCATGCCTATGGAGATGCCCCTATCTCGCCCTTATCCTGCCCACTGCCCTCCCCTTTCCAGTACCAACGCATAAAAGTCTGCTGCCGGCAGGAGCCAGTGTGACTTCTTCGGTCCCCGCATTCGTGGACCGGAGAACCTCACCCGAGAGTGTGTGCATATTTGCAATAAACGGCTGCTGCTTTCTTATGTACTTTGGCCTCTTGTTTAATTACTTAGCTCTCCTAAATTAAGTTACATTAAATTAAATTAAGACAGGTGGTGCCGAAACCCGGGAGGAGACCCCTCCTCAGGGCCCCCCCAAGGTCGGAGGAGCCTCCTCCTTCCACGCCACAGACTGACCAGGACCTAGACATTGCTTTCCACAACTCCAAGTCTCCTAGGGGTGAGCACCCCTTGCCTCCCTCTCATACTCCTTGGCCAGAAGTCCTGCGCAGGCCCAAGGCTTTTTCTTTGGTCACCAGGTGACCCACAAGGAGGTTCCCAAAGGTGGAGACGTCTGCCCAAAGGACCCTCCATTCCAATCCACGGGAGACCCATCCAGGATGGAGACGTCTGCCTAGAGGTATTCTCCATTCCGGCTCCATGAGCCTCCCGGTCTCTGGTGGCTCCAAAGTACATTTGGAGCCAGATAGAGTTCGGCTGCTGCCTACCGCGAGAGGAAGGCAATGGGAAATCCCCAATCCAAAATACCAAGAGACACCCCTTTAGGGTGTCTCCTGGCCAATCTCAAAACTTTACAATCAGAACAAGATCTTAAATGAAAGCAACTAATTTTCCTCTCCACAGTGGCATGGCTGCAATACAAGTTAGATAATCAGTCTCAATGGCCACCAGAAGGAACCCTTGACTATAATATTTTACTTGATTTGTCTAATTTCTGCCAAAGGCTAGGAAAGTGGTCAGAAATCAATTATGTCCAAGCCTTTTAGGACTTGCGCTCTCACCTGGACCTGTACGCCCAATGTTCAATGGCCCAGGTCTTGTTAGCAAAAACCCGGCCCTCGGCCCCCACCTCAGCAACTGAGGAGGACTCCACCTCCATTTGAGATGGGGCCGATGGCGGGCGACCTCTCTCCTGACCTTCCAAC
Source organism: Rhinopithecus bieti (assembly GCF_001698545.2). NCBI lineage: Eukaryota > Metazoa > Chordata > Mammalia > Primates > Cercopithecidae > Rhinopithecus > Rhinopithecus bieti. The sequence continues at coordinate 315,271 of NW_016820680.1, read as the reverse complement.
CCCTCCCCTCCCTATGGACCTCCCAC
>NW_016820680.1:289559-313927 GCF_001698545.2 Rhinopithecus bieti | reverse complement strand
GTTTCAAAGCCCTTCGCCAGGAACATATAGTCTTATTATTAATGATCCCTGGGACCCTCGGTGGGCCCAGGGAGTAAAAGGTGGACTATATGCATCAACTTCTTCCTCATATCCCACTGCAACCATCCAGGTAAAGAGAATATACGTTCAGCAAGTACAACTCCCTAAGGGTGTACAGACCCTACAAAATTTAACCTCAGCCATAAAATCTCATGAACAAAAAAATACAGAAGCTGTTAAGCCCCCCAAGCCCCCCTAACAATGAGGACCCATTCTCATGGCTAACACTTATTCGCCAGGGACTTGACTTAACCCAGGCTGCCAGAGTAAGAAACCTCTCCCAATGCTTCCTTTGCTCTGCACTCGGAAAAGCTCCCTTAGTGGCAGTCCCTCTACCAGCCACTTTCAATATCACTACCGACTCTACCAACTCCTCTCAAGCAACAACCTTGCCTCAAGTCCCACTATACCGTAATCCACAGAGTCAAACCCTTCCTTTTTGCTACTCTACTCCCAACTCTTCATGGTGTAATCACACCCAAGCTCCCAAGGGAATCCAGACGGCCCCCATTGGTGGATACTTCTGGTGTAACCAAACTTTATCTAAAACTCTTAACCCCACCTCCATCACCCAATCCCTTTGTGTTCCGGTGTCTTTAGTGCCTAGTTTAACCCTACATGGCGAAGCAGAATTGTCTGAGCTAGCTTCACAGCTTACCACTTCCAGCAATAAAATTCAAAATGGGCCGTTTTCTTTCCTTAGTCATCGGGGTTTCCCTAGCATTGTCCCTAATAGCCTCAGGACTTAGGACGGGGCACTCGCCCACTCAATTCAGTCCACATGGGCTCTCTCCACTCAGGTTCAGGAAGCCATAGAGGCTTCAGCTGAAAGCCTGGCCTCTTTACAGCGTCAGATTACCTCAGTGGCCCAGGTAGCAGCACAAAATAGGTGAGCATTAGACCTTCTTACTGCCAAAAAAGGAGGAAAATGCCTCTTCCTAGGAGAAGAGTGTTGCTATTATATAAACGAATCAGGCCTGGTTGACACCAGCCTCCAAACATTAAACAAATCAAAAGGAGCTTCAACAATTTAACGCCCCCTTAACCCCCAGACCACCGGTATAGCTGCTGCCTGTAGTACAGCAGATGCTGCCATTCCTAATTCCCATATTAATCCTCTGTCTTATGTTATGTCTTGCTCCCATTCTAATAAAATTTCTCCGAGCCAGGGTCCAAGAAATCACCTGAGTCACCTTCAATCAAATGCTCCTGCATCCCTACACCCAACTGCCAACCTCAGACCCTAACTACACCCCCTAACAGCAGGAAGCAGCCAGACAGACAATGGCGCCCCAAATTCTTATAATCAATAAGAGGTTGGGCCAGGCGCGGTGGCTCACGCCTGTAATCCCAGCACTTTGGGAGGCCGAGGCGGAAGTGGATCAGAGGTCAGGAGATCAAAGACACCTTGGCGGAACATGGTGAAACCCGCGTCTATACTAAAAATACCAAAAAATTAGCCGGGTGTGGTGGCGGGCGCCTGTAGTCCCAGCTTCTAGGGAGGCTGAGGCAGGGGAATGGCATGAACCTGAACCTGGGAGGCAGCAGAGCTTGCAGTGAGCTGAGATTGCGCCACTGCACTCCAGCCTGGGCGACAGAGCGAGACTCCATCTCAAAAAAAAAAAAAAAAAAAAAAAAAAGAGGTTGGACTGTTTGAGTGAGGCAGAAGGGACAAGATGGAGGAAGGTAAACAAGAAGGCACCACCCCTGTTGCTTCTGGGTTCTTCATCACCAACTTACCTGCGCACGGGAAAATGCAGATCAACTGAGCAGTCGCTGCAGGATGTCAATCCGAAGAGACTGAAGAAACTTACCCGTCCATGCCTATGGAGAGGTCCCTATCACACCCTTATCCCACCCACTGCCCTCCCCCTTCCAGTACCAATGCATAAAAGTCCACTGCCGGCAGGAGCCAGCGTGACTTCTTCGGCCCCTGCATTCGTGGACCAGAGAACCTCACCCGAGAGCGCCGGCGCGAATTCCCTGGCCCCTTACCTGAGGACTGGAGAACCTCGCCCGAGAGTGTGTGCATATTTGCAATAAAGGGCTGCCACTTTCTTATGTACTTTGTCCTCATGTTTAATTACTTTGTTCTCCTAAATTAAGTTACATTAAATTAAATTAAGACAATCTCCACCTCCCAGGTTCAAGCGATTCTCCTGCCTCAGCCTCCTGAGTAGCTGGGATTGCAGCACCTGCCATCATGCCTGGCTAATTTTTGTATTTTTTGGTAGAGACCAGGTCTCGGCATGTTGCCTTGAGCTCAAACTGCTGGAATCAATCAATCCTCCCACCCCAGCCTCCCAAAGTGTTGGGATTACAGGCGTGAGCCACTGCACCCAGCCAGACTTTTTTATTTCGTACAAACACTTGCAAGTAGAGCTGCCATAAAACCAATGGGCTGCCCAAAAGGCAGTTGCTCTCTCTTTTTTTTTTCCCTCCTCATTCTCATTCTTAGATTATTTGTGTCCCACTTTTTTTTTTTTTTAAAGGAGGAACTGAGCTGTGGCCTAGGGTTTACTATGGTGGGTCAAAGTGTGCTGCTTGTGGGCGGGACTCCAGTGTGTCACTACTGAGTCCTTTCTGCCCTCTGATGTGTGTCAGTTTCCCTCTCTGGAGGTCTGTCATCTTCAAGAGGGCATGAAACACAGTTATCAGCTCTTATATGCATTTCCTGGGTGTGCTTTTAAAACTAATTTTGTTGAAGGATTCCCTGTAGGGCCACTGCATATCTCAAGGGGTCAATCCCTTAGATGCTCCCACTCTGGCCCCTTGTCATCTGGGGGTACCTTTAGGCTGAGAGGAGCAAAATCCCTTCTCTCTACAGAGCTAAGGAGCTCAGTTTCTCATTTATCTACAAAAAGGACAGTTCAGTTGCTTGTGCAAATGCACAGACAAGCAAATTGAGCTTAATTTTGGGAGAAAAAGCAATGGAGAAGACCCTTTAGAATGCACCTCGGAACTAGAATTAGGATCCTAAACAACTTCTCAGGAGAAGAAAAAAAAAAAAACAGCTCAAAATAAATCAAGGATCTTCAACCAAACGGAGGTCCAGGGCTAATGAAGACTTCCCAGTTCCACCGGAGGAGAAGCTCGAAGTCGGGAAGGTTTCAATGGGCCCCTGGTGGTACCTTAGCTCTAAGAACAGGCAACTCCTTCTGGGTCATAAATCTTCTCTGAGGCCCCACATTTTGGGGCACCAAATTATTATTGACAAAAAGAGTCAAACTCTGTAAAATATTTGAAGATATTTGTTCTGAGCCAAATATGAGTGAACATGGCCTGTGACAGCCCCAGGAGATCCTGAGAACACGTGCCCAAGGTGGTCATGGTGCAGCCTAGTTTTATACATTTTAGGGAGACATGAGACATCAATCAAATACGAGTAAGATTTACACTGGTTCAATCTACACTGTGGTGGTGAGACTTCCAGGTCATAGGTAGATTTAAAACTTTTCTGATTGGCACCCAGGTGCCATAGCTCATGCCTGTAATACCAGCACTTTGGGAGGCTGAGGCAGGAAGATCACTTGACGTCAGGAGTTCAAGACCAGCCTGGCCAACATGGTGAAACCTCGTCTCTACTAAAAATACAAAAATTAGCTGGGCAGGGTGGTGCACACCTGTAATCCCCACTACTCAGGAGGCTGAGGCAGGAGAATCACTTGAACCCGGGAGGCAGAGATTGCAGTGAGCAACCGCTGTGCTACTGTGTGGAGATCACGCCACTGCACTCCAGTCTCAGCAACAAAACAAGACTCCATCTCAAAAATAAATAAAATAAAATAAAATAAAATAAAAATGTTTCTGATTGGCAATCTGTTGAGTTATTATCAATGGAAGGAAAAGTTTGGGTTATGATAAGGGGTTGTAGAGACCAAGGTTTTATCATGCAGATGAAGTCTCCAGGTAACAGATTTCAGAGAGAACAGATTGTAAATGTTTCTTATTAGACTTAAAGAGTTTTATCAGTAATTCCAAAAGGGAGGGGGTATAAACGAGGCATGTCTGACTACCCCTCCCATCATGGCCTGAACTGGGATTTTTTGGTTTTGTTTTGTCTTTTTGAGACAAGGTCTCATCTGTTGCCCAGGCTGGAGTACAGTGGCACAATCTTGGCTCACTGCAACCTCCACGTCCCAGGCTCAAGCAATTCTCCCACCTCAGGCTCCCGAGTAGTTGGGACCATAGGCATGAGCCATCATGCCCAGCTAATTTTTTGTATTTTTGGTGGGGATGGGGTTTTACCATGTTGCCCAGGCTGGTCTTGAACTGAGCTCAAGTGATCCACCTGCCTTGGCCTCCAAAAATGCTGGATTACACGTGTGAAGAACCACCCCCAGCCTGAAGCAGTTTTTCAGGTTAACTTTGGAACACCCTTGACCTGGAAGAGGGGTCCATTAAGATGGTTGGGGAGTTAAGAATTTCATTTTTGGTTTATGGAGTCTTGAGACAGAGTCACACACCTTCATTAATTTTTGATGAAGTTCCCAAGGCAATTCAATGAGGAAAGAAAAGTCTTTTCAACAAGTGATGCTGAAATAAATGAACATTTATGCGAAAAAAAGAACTTTGACCCCTACTTTATCACATATATGAAAATTAACTTGAAATGTATCTTAGACTTAAGTTTAAAACCTAACTCCAGGCCGGGTGCGGTGACTCAAGCCTGTAATCCCAGCACTTTGGGAGGCCGAGACGGGGGGATCATGAGGTCAGGAGATTGAGACCATCCTGGCTAACAAGGTGAAACCCCGTCTCTACTAAAAAATACAAAAAACTAGCCGGGCGAGGTGGCGGGTGCCTGTAGTCCCAGCTACTCGGGAGGCTGAGGCAGGAGAATGGCGTAAAACCCGGGAGGCGGAGCTTGCAGTGAGCTGAGATCCGGCCACTGTACTCCAGCCTGGGCGACAGAGCGAGACTCCGTCTCAAAAAAACAAAACAAAACAAAAAAACAAAACAAAACAAAACAAAACAAAAAAAACCTAACTCCAAAACTTTTAGAAGAAAATATAGGAGGAAAATCTCTGTGAACTTTGGTCAGGCAAAAATGTATTAGATAGGACACAGGTAGCACAGGCCATTACATTTTTAAAACAAATTTTACTTTATCTTATTTTTAAAAAGCCCGTTGAAAGACACCATCAAGAAAATGAAAAAACAAGACACAGACCGGAATAAAATATTTGCCAAACACATATCTGATAAAGGACTTATATCCAGAAAACATAAAGAATATTTAAAATTTAATAATAATTCCAGTGAGTTTGGCTAAAATTAAGAAACCTGGCTAGGCGTGGTGGCTCATGCTTGTAATCCCAGCACTTTGGGAGGCCAAGATAGGCAGAATGCTTGAGCTCAGGAGTTCGAGACCAGCTTGGGCAACATGGTGAAATCCCATCTCTATAAAACATACTCAAGTTAGCCGTGCATGGAGGCACACTCCTGTAGTCCCAGCAACTTAGGAGGCTGAGGCAGGAGGATCACTTGAGCCTGGGAGGCAGAGATCACAGTGAACTGAGATCACTCCACTGTACTCCAGCCTGGGCAATGGAGCTAGACTTTATCTCAAAAATAAATAAATAAATAAAATAAAATTAAGAAGCCCAAGGATACCAAGTGTGGGTGAGTATGCAGGGCAAATGTCATTCTCATATATTGCTGGTGAAAAGGCAAAATAGTGCAGCCACATTGGAAAGCACTTTGGCAGCTTCTTTTAAAGTTGACTGTACAACTCAGCCATCTGACTTTTGGGGTTTTACCTAAGAGAAGTGAAAATACAAACCCACACAAAGCCCAAATGTTTCTAGGGGCTTTACTCATAATCACGAAAACCTGGAAACAACCCAGTGTCCATCTACTGGCGAATGAATAAACAAATTATGGTACCTCTATACAATGGAATACTGCTCAATAACAGGAATGAGTTACTGATAACTGATATGCCACAACATAGATCAATCTCAAAAATGTGTGCTAAGTGAAATAAGTTAGATAAAAAGATAAATGATTCATTCAAGATGAATGAATGATTCCATCACATTCTGGAAAAAGCAAAATGATAGGAACAGAACTCAGATCAATATTTGATAGAGGGGCTAGACCATAGGAGGGGATTGACTTCAAGGGGCAAGGCAGAACTTTGGGCAGTGAACCTGTTATGGTTATGGTACAAATTGAAATGCTGTGTTACAGTTTTCTTCTGCTCCATAGTTCTAGGGAGAGTTTCATGGGCTGAAATATTCAGATTCTTTTTGTTTTCTTCTTGTGGCTTTGTGTGGATGAAAACTGCCCATGTGCATGCATTCCATGAATGGGATTGGGAGTCTGGGTGGTTTACAAAATCCCTCCTCCCTCTTCTGTCACTGCCGGACTGTCCTTGCATTTTCCCTAATAGATGGCTTGGGGGAAGAGTGTGTGTATGACGAGTATTTCATGTGTCCTTCAACTTTTTGGCTCTCTTCTGTCTTCCAATATTCTATTTCCCTCTCTTGTTCTTTCCCTTTCACTACCCAGGTTTCAAGAGCCATTCTTTCTCCTTTTCTAGCCTTTTTTTTTTTTTTTTTTTTTTTTGAGACAGAGTTTCTCTCTGTCGCCCAGGCTGGAGTGCAGTGGCGCAATCTTGGCTGACAGCAACCTCCACCTCCCGGGTTCAAGCGATTCTCCTGCCTCAGCCTCCTGAGTAGCTAGAATTACAGGCCACTATGCCTGGCTAATTTTTGTAATTTTAGTAGAGACAGGGTTTCACCATGTTGGTCAGGCTGGTCTCGAACTCCTGACCTCATGATCTGCCTGCCTTGGCCTCCCAAAGTGCTGGGATTACAGCATGAGTTACTGTGTCCGCCCTTTTCTAGCACTTTTGTGAGGATGCTCAAATATACAGAAAATAATTTTCCAGCAAACACTCACATACTCATCACTTAGATTCTACAATTGGCATTTTATAATTACTGCTTTCCCACATGTTGCTGAAACTATCTCTCTCTCCCTGCACTAATCCATACTATGTTGATACATTTCAAAGCAAATTGTACACATCTGTCCATTTCCCCTTAGATACTTTATCATATGTATCATTAAATAGAGCTCAATATTTCTTTGCAGTTTTTAAATGTAAAATGTACATAAAATGAAATTCACAGATATCCAGTATGTATTGCTAAATTTTGACAATTGCATAGTTCTGTTTAACCCAAACTCCTATCAAGATACAGGATATCATCATCAACTCCAGATAGTTTTCTTATGTTTCTCAGTAAATCTTTCACCTCATACTCACAGACAACATCGTTCTGATGTCATCATGGGTTTTTTTTTCTGCCTGTTCTAGAATTTCATTTGAACTGCAACTATGTGGTGTGTACTCTTTTGCATAAGCTTATTTCACTTAGCATGTTTTTGAGATTCATCCATATTGTTTTTATTAGTAATTTTATCAGTAATTCATTCTTTTTTAGTTCTGAGTAGTTTGAATATACCACAAATTGCTTATTTATTCTCCTGTTGGACATTTGGGTTGTTTCCAGTTTGACGCTATCAGGAAAAAGCTGCTCGTTATTCAGAGATGCCCTTTATCAGTCTAAGGGCTTCCTTTCCTAGCTTGCTCAGAGTTTTTATCAGGAAAGAATATTTAATTTCTTTCCTAAAAAAAAAAATCCTCCTTTCCAAGAAGCCATGCTTTTCAAGGCTGCCACCATGAGTCCCATAAACTTTTTTTTTTCCCCCAAAAGAGTATCAGTTTCTCAACCCATAAACTTTCAAGGCCCATCCCTTTAGTGTTCTGATTTACTGTTTTGCAAAATTTAGTTCACGTACACAAAGTGTACAATTCATTGGTTGTCAGTCTGGTAAGTGCAACCATCACCACGGTCCATTTTAGGACATTTTTGTCACTGCAAGAAGAAACACCATACATATCCTTTGGCTATCACCCTGTTTTCCCTTCATCCCTGCCCCCAACCCTAAGCAACAATTCTACTTTCTTTCTCTATGGATATGCCAATTCTGAACTTTCCCATGAATGGAATCATACAAGATGTCGTCTTCGGTGTTTGACTTTTTTTGTTGGTTTGTTTCTTTGTTTTTTTTTTTTTTTCTTAGACAGGGGCTTGCTCTGTCTCCCAGTCTGGAGTGCAGTGAAGTGATCCCAGCTCACTGCAGCTCAACCTCCCTGGTTCAGACAATCCTCCCACCTCAGCCTCCCGAGCAGCTGGGACTACAGATGTGTGCCACGATGCCCTGCTAATTTTAGCTTCTTTCGCTTATCATGTTTACAAGGTTCATCCGTATAATAGCAAGTATCAGAACTTCATTCCTCTTTATGGCAGAATACCATTTTACTGTATAAATATCCCACATTTTATTGGCTTATTCACCTGCTAATACATTTGAGTTGTTTCTGTCTTTCAATTATTGTGAATAATGCTCGTATAAACATTCATGTGCAAGCTAATGTGTGGGCATGGGCTTTTCTTTCTATTGTCTGTGTAGCTAGAGTAGAATTGCTGGGTCACGTGGTAAATTTCCCTGCAGTAACTGCCAGACTGTTTTCCAGAGTGACTGGCCTATTTTCATGTTCCCACCAGCAGTGTTGGGGGTTCCCATTTCTTCACATCCTTACCAGCAACTGTCATTATCTTTTTGATTCTAGCCATCCTAGCGGGTGTGAAGTGGCATCTAATTGTGGTCTTAATGTGCATTTTCCTGATGGCTAATGATTTTGAGCATTGTTTCAAGTGCTATTTGCCATTTGTGTATCTTCTTTGGAGAAATTACTATTCAGATTCTTTGCCCATTTTTTTATTGGTTTATTTTTCTTCTTCTTATTGCACTGTAAGAGCTCTTTATATGTTCTAGATACAAGGCCCATATTAGACATATGATTTGCAAAAGCTTTCTCCCATTATGTGAATCATCTTTTCATTTTCTTGATGGAGTCCTTTGAAACGTGAAAGTTTTAAACCTTGATTAAGTCAGCTTATCTATTTTTTCTTCTGCTGTTTGTACCTTTGGTGTCATATCTAAAAATATTTTGCCACATTTAAGGTCACAGTTTTTTTTTTAATTGTATTTTTTATTGTGGTAAAAAATATCAACCACATATATATATGTATTTAATATACATATTGTTTACCATTTTTAACATTTTCAAGTTACGTTCAGTGGCATTAAATGCATTCACATCGTTCTGTGCAACCATCACCACCATCCATTTCCAGAACTTTTTCATCTTCCCAAAATGAAACTCTGTACCCATTAAACAATAACTCCCTATATCCCCCTCACCCTCCCCCTGGTCCCTGGTAACCAGTGTTCTACTCTCTGTCTCTATGCGTTTGACTACTGTAGGTACTTCATATAAGTGGAATCATATAATATTTGTCCATTTTTTATCTGGCTTATATTCCACTTGGCATAATGTCTTCAAACTTTATCCACGTTGTAGCATGTGTCAGAATTTCCTTCCTTTTTAAAGCTATGTAATAATCCATTGTATGCATAGATCACATTTTGTTTATCTATTCATCTATTGGTGGACATTTTCCACCAACTTCCAATTTTTGCCTATTGTGAATAAAGCTGCAGTGAACATTGTGTACAAATATCTGTTTGAGTCCCTGCTTTCAATTATTTTGTGGATATACTCAAAAGTGGAATTGTGGAATCCAATTAATTAAAAAATTAATTCAGGCCGGGTGCAGTGACTCATGCCTGTAATCCCAGCATTTTGGAAGGCCAAGGTGGATGGATCACCTGAGGTCAGGAGTTCAAGACCAGCCTGGCCAACAGGGCAAAACCCCACCTTTACTAAAAATACAAAATTAGCCAGGCATGGTGGCCCACGCCTATGATCCCAGCTACTTGGGAGGCTAAGGCTGGAGAATCACTTCAACTCAGGAGGCAGAGGATGCAGTGGGCCAAAAATGAGCCATTGCACTCCAGCCTGGACAACAGAGTGAAATTCCATCTCAAAAAAAAAAAAAAAAAAAATTAATTCAACGTTTAAATTTTTGAGGAACTGAAAGGCCATCAAGATTTACACCTATGTTTTCTTCTGTGAGTTTTATAGCTTCTGCTCTTACATTTAGGTCTTTGACCTATTTTGAGTTTGTTTACATGTGGTATGAGGTAAGGTTCCAACTCAACTCTTTTGTATGGAGGCTATCCAGCTGACTCATCATCATGGTTGAAAAGACTATTCTTTCCTCATTGGATGATGTTAACACCCTTGCATAATCGTGCATTTATTTCCAGATACTTAACCTATCCCAATAATCCATATGTCTCTCCTGGTGCCAGCAAGTTTTGCAATAAGTAAATGTGAGTCTTTCTAGTTTATTCCTTTTTTTTTTTTGAGGCAGAGTCCCACTCTCTTGCCCAGGCTGGAGTGCAGTGGCATGATCTCGACTCACTGCAACCTCTACCTCATGGGTACAAGCAATTCTCCCGTCTCAATCTCCCAAGTAGCTGGGATTACAGGAGCATGCCACCATGCCCAGCTAATTTTTGTATTTTTAGTAGAGATGGGGTTTCACCATATGGGTCAGGCTGATCTTGAACTCCTGACCTCAGGTGATCCAACTGCCTCGGCCTCCCAAAGTGTTGGGATTACAAGCGTTAGCCAGCGTGCCTGGCCACTTTATTCTTTATTTTCAGGATTGTTTTGACTCTTCTGGCTCTCTTGAAATTCCATGTGAATTTTAGAATCAGTTCATCAATTTGTATAAAGAAGTCAGCTGGGGCCTGGCGAGTTGGCTCATGCCTGTAATCCCAACACTTTGGAAGGCTGAGGCAGGTGGATCACCTGAGGTCAGGAGTTCGAGACCATCCTGGTCAACGTGGCGAAACTCTGTCTCTACTAAATACACAAAAATTAGCCAGGCATGCTGGCGCACACCTGTAACCCCAGCTACTCAGGAGGCTGAGGCAGGGAGAATCGGTTGAACCTGGGAGGTGGAGGTTGCAGTGAGCCGAGACCGAGCCACTGTATTCCTGCCTGGGTAACAGAGCAAGACTCTGTCTCAAAAAAAAAAAAAAAAAAAAAAAAAAAAAAAAAAAAAAAGTCAGCTGGGATTCGGATAGGGATTACACTGACTATCCTTTAATCTCCAGTCAAACCTCAGCCTCCAGATCACTTCTTAGCTAGCCCCCTGCCTCCAAGACCAGCTAACACTATATTTTGTGGCCAGCATCTTGTCTCCAACAAAAGCTCCCAGATCCTTCAGAATTATTCTGTTGAGGCCAAGGCCCCTACCTCCTACCTGGCCAACCTGCCTTTGTGGCCCTCCAGCACCTAAATTTCTCTGTGTTACTATTTTGACTACAACAATGTGTCCCCAGTGGGCGTGTGCCTCTTCTGTGACTTGTCAAGACAGAAACCCAAGGGCACCAAGTGTCTCCATGAAAAAACCAGTGTGGTGTTAGTGCCTTCTTGGAGGATGCAGAAGCTATCTCAAGATGAGTCAGGTCACACCTTAGATGCCCTTGGATCTCCCTTGTCCTAGAGAAGACACTGAAGCTGCCCCCATTGGATCTGCACGGACTCTGCCAGCACCAGCCCACATCTCTGTGGCTTCCTGAAGAACCACTTCCTAAAGTAGGTGATGAAAGTCATGGAGAAGATGAGCTTCCACCTGACCAACCTCTACAGGTTGGGCTCACGCAGTACTTCCTTGGAAGAGTCACTCTTAAGCATGATTAGGGACCCCCCCAAGTTCAGTGACCACGAGGAACACTGCTGCAGCCCCTTCACCTCAGGGAGTCCATGAACTTCTGTCCTCATCCCCAGGGCAGCTGGCTGATACACTCCCCAGACATTTTCCCAAGCTACAAATCAAGTGGAAACACATTTTAAATGGAAAATAATTAAGATAATTGAAGTGGAGAGCAGAATGAGATCTAAAATAGATCCAATCAGAGTCCCAGGAAATAGGAGAGAAAATGAAGGAGAAACAATCTTTGAAGATAATTTTTAGGCCTGATAAATACATGAATCAAAAGGTAGGTGCAGGAAACCACAATATATATCAAGCAAAATCAATACAAAGGAAATCAGAGTTAATTGCAGAATAGCAGGAACTAAAAGCAGATCTGAAAATCAGGTAGGTGAGACTTTTCAAGAACAAAAAAGCCATGGAGGGCCAGGCATGGTGGCTCATGCCTGTAATCTCAGCACTTGTGGGAAGCCGAGGTGGGCGGATCACTTGAGGTCAGAAGTTCGAGACCAGCCTGGCCAACATGGTGAAACCCTGTCTCTACTAAAAATACAAAAATTAGCCGGGTGTGATGGCACACACCTGTAATCCCTGCTACTCGGGAGGCTGAGGCAGGAGAATCACTCGAACCTGGGAGGCAGAGGTTGATGTGAGCCAAGATTGCACCACTGCACTCCAGCCTGGGAAACAGAGTGAGACTCTGTCGCCTCGCAACCCCTACCAAGAAAGCCATGAAAGTGTATTATATACAGGATATAGTTGGGTTTTTGTTTTTGGTTTAGCATTTACTCAGTTTTGCTGCTTAAAAGCAGAATTTTTGAGCCCTTTCACAGCCTTAGGGCCTGGTAAACTCTAAAACCTTGATATATGGTGCAAACTTGTGTTGAATTTAGGCTCAGTGTGTTTTAGAGAGACAGAGGAAGAGATAAGGTCTTGCTCTTTCATCTAGGCTGGAGTGCAGCGGCGCCATCATAGCTCACTGTAACCTCCAACTCCTGGACTTAAACAATCCTCCCACCTAAGCCTCCTGAGTAGTTGGCACTACCGGGTGTGGGCCACCATGCCCTGCTAAGTTTTTACTTATTTAAAAAATATTTTTTGCAGAGACAAGATTTTACTGTGTTGCCCAGGCTGGTCTCAAAATCCAGGCCTTAAGGAATCCTCCCACCTCCGCCTCCCAAAGTGCTGGGATTACAGGCTTGAGTTACCACAAGTCAGTCCAGTTTCCTCTGTTTTAACATCTTGCATTGCTGTGATACAGTTGTAACTGCTGGGGTTGTACCGATACATTACTATTAACTCAAGTCCATTATTTACATGGGGGTTCACACTTTGTGTTGTATAATTCTATGGGTTTTGACAAATGCATATGTCATGTATCCACCATTACAGTATCATAGAGAATAGTCTCATAGTCCTAAAAATCCTGTGCCCCCTTTTTCACCCCTCCCCTCACCTCTCCACTCACCTTGAACCCCTGGAAACCACTGATATTTTTACTATCTCTATATTTTCACCTTTTCCAGAAGTCATATAATTTGAATGATACAGTATATAGCTTTTTCAGACCAGCTTCCTTCATTTGGCGATATGCATTTAAGGTTATTCCATGTTTTCTAGTGTTTTGACAGCTCATTTCTGTTTAGCACTGAATAGTATTCCATAGTCTGCATGAAATGGTTCATAGTGCATTCACCTACTGAAGAACATCTTTGTTGTTTCTATATTTCAGCAATGAGAAATAAAGCTGTGATAAGCATTCATGTGAGGATATTCTCTGGATATATTTTCAATTTACTTGGGTAAATACCTGGGAGGTCGGCTGCTGGTTCGTATGGTAAGACCATGTTTACATTTGTAAGAAGCTGTCTTCAAAAGTGGCTGTACCTTTTGCATTCCCACCAGCAATAAATGAGAGTTCCTGTACCTCCACTTCTGACCAGCGTTCAGTATTGCCAGCGTTTGAGGTTTTAGCTATTCTAATAGTTCTGCAGTGGTATCTCTTTGTTGTTTTATTTTGCGATACACTAGTGACCTAGGATGTTGGGCATCTTTTCATATGCTTACTTGCCATCGATATATCTTCTTTGGTGAGGTATCTGTTCAGATCTTCTGCCTAGCTTTTTTTTTTTTTGAGACGCAGTCTCACTTTTTCGCCCAGGCTGGAGTGCAATGGTGCGATCTCGGCTCACTGCAACCTCTGCCTCCCAGGTCAAGCGATTCTCCTGCCTCAGCCTCCTGAGTAGCTAAGATTACAGGTGCCTGCCACCACACCCAGCTAATTTTCATATTTTTAGTAGAGATGGGGTTTCACCATGTTGGTCAGGCTGGTCTTGAACTTTTGCCCTCATGATCCACCTGCCTTGGCCTCCCAAAGTGCTGGGACTATTGGCATAAGCCACTGTGCCTGGCCTCTGCCTACTTTTTAGTAGGGCTGTTTTCTTACTGTTGAGTTTTAAGAGTTTTTTGTACACTTTAGATACATATTCTTTCTTTTTTCTTTTTTCTTGAGACAGTCTTCTCTGTCGCCCAGGCTGGGGTACAGTGGCTCAATCTCCGCTCACTGCAACCTCCGTCTCCTGGGTTCAGCCAATTCTCCTGCCTCAGCCCGCAAAGTAGCTGGGACTACAGGTGTGCGCCACCACACCTGGCCAAGTTTTTGTAATTTAATAGAGACAGGGTTTCGCCATGTTGTCCAGGCTGATCTTGAACTCCTGAGCTCAGGCAATCCACCACCTCGACCTCCCAAAGTGCTAGGATTATAGGGGTGAGCCACTGTGCCCAGCTAGATACATATTATCAGAGTAGCTGGGACTACAGGCATCTGCCACCACGTCCATCTTTCTATTTTTTGTACAGATGGGGTATCACCATGTTGCTCAGGCTGGTCTTGGACTCCTGAGTGCAAGTGATCTGCCTGCCTCAGCCTCCCAAAGTGCTGGAATTACAAGTGTGAGCCACTGCGCCTGGCATTGTCTTTTTTTTTTTTTTTTTTTTTTGCATGGTTTGTGTTTTTGATGTTATATCTACAAACTCATCACTGAACCTAGGTGACCTAGATTTTGGCCTTTAGTATCTTCAAGAAATTTTATAGTGTTTTGTGTTTTGTATTTAGGTCCATGATCCGTTTTTTAGTTTAATTGTTGTAAAGGTATAAGGTCAGTGTCTACATTCCTTTTGCACATGAATGTCCAGTTTGGATGTTGGTTAAAAACAATATCATTTCAACCAGGCGCAGTGGCTCACACCTGTAATCCCAGCACACCTGAGGTCAGTAGTTCGAGACCAGCCTGGCCAACATGGTGAAACACTGTCTCTACCGAAAATACAAAAATTAGCTGATGGTGGGCACCTGTAAACCCAGTTACTCGAGAAGCTGAGGCAGGAGAATCACTTGAACCCAGAGGTGGAGCTGCAGTGAGCCGAGATCATGCCACTGCACTCCAGCCCAGGCAACAGAGTGAGAGTCTCCCTCAAAACAAACAAAGAAACCGAAAAAACAAAAACACACGCACTATCATTTCTACATCAAATTGCATTTGCTTCTTTGTCAAAGATTAGTGGGTACACTGGGTCTATCTCTGCACTCTCTATTCTGTTCCATTGACCTATTTGTATTCTTTTACCAATCCCAAACTGTCTCGATTATTGTAGCTATATAGGATGACTTGAAATCTGGTCATGTCAGTCTACCGATGTTCTTTTTCAGTATTGTGTTGGCTGTTTTGAGTCTTACTGTTCATATAAACTTTAGAACCACTTTGTCAATATACAAAAATAACTTGCTGGATTTTGATTGAGATTATGTTGAATACATTGATCAGGTTGAGCCTCGGTAACAATGGTGAGTCTTCTGATCCATGAACATGAAATATCTCTCCATTTATTTATTTATTTATTATTATTTATTTATTTATTTATGATGGAGTCTCGCTCTGTCACCCAGGATGGAGTGCAGTGGTGTGATCTCGGCTCACTGCAACCTCCCAACCTGGGTTCAAATGATTCTCCTGCCTTAGCCTCCTGAGTAGCTGGGATTACAGGTGCGCACCACCACGCCTGGCTAATTTTTGTATTTTTATTAGAGATGGGGTTTCACCATGTTTGTCGGGCTTGTCTCAATCTCCCGACCTTGTGATCCACATGCCTTGGCCTCCCAAAGTGCTGGGATTACACACGTGAGCCACTGGGCCTAGGCTGGTATCTCTCCATTTATTTAGGTATTTTTTATTTCTTTCATGAGTTTGGTAGTTTTCTTCATATAGATCTTGTACATATTTTGTGAGCCTTATGCATAAGTATTTCATTTTTTAGCACTAATGTAAATGGTATTGTTTTTAATTTGAAATTCTAATTGTTCATTGCTAGCATACAGCAAGGCAACTAACTTTTGTATACTAAACTTGTAACCTGAAACCTTACTACAATAGTTCATTAGTTTGTTTTCTTTGTCATTTCTTTAGAATTTTCTAGATAATCATTCCATTGGGAATAAAAGCTGTTTTATTTCTTCCTTCCCAGTCTGTACGACTTTTTAAAATTTTCTTTTATTGTCCTATTGCATTGACTAGGATTTCTAGTAGAATGTGGGAAAGTAATGGTGAGAAGAGACAGCCTTGCCCTGTTCTTGATCTTAAATGTGAGAAATCTAACTTTTCAACATTGAGTATGATGTTAGCTATATATTTTTATAGCTCCTTCTAAAAAAATCAAGTTGAGGAAGTTCCTCCTCATTCCTAGGTTGTTGAGAGTCTATTAACATGAATGAATTTTGAATTTTGTCAGATGCTTTTTTCTATATCTTTTGATTGATCATATGACTTTTCTTCTTTGGCTTCTTGATGTGATAGATTACATTTTCAAATATTGAACCAGCTGGGCATGGTGGCTCACACCTGTAATCCAGTACTTTGGGAGGCTCGTTAGGTGGAACGAGAGACTTGAGAAAAGAAATGAGACACAGAGACAAAGTATAGAGAAAGAAAAAGTGGGCCCAGGGGACCAGCACTCAGCATACAGAGGACCCACGCCGGCACCGGTCTCTGAGTTCCCTCAGTATTTATTGATTATTATCTTTACCATCTTGGAAAAAGGGATCATCGTAGAGAGAAGGTCAGCAGTAAGACATATGAATAAAGATCTCTGTGACATGAATAAGTTTAAGGAAAAGTGCTGTGCCTTGATATGCATATACAAACATCTCCATAAACCTTTTTAGTGCATAAAGAGCAGCATTGAGCTACCAAGTTCCACCTTTCACCCTAAGATGGTTTTCTCCTTTCTGGGTAAACAGAACATACAATCAGGTTTTACACTGAGATGTTCCATTGCCCAGGGACGGCCAGCAGGAGACAGATGCTTTTCTCTATCTCAACTGCCAAGAGGCCTTCTTTCCTCTTGTACTGGTCCTCCTCAGCACAGACCCTTCACGGGTGTCAGGCTGGGGGACAATCAGGTCTTTCCCTTCCCACGAGGCCATATTTCAGACTATCACATGGGGAGGAGAAACCTTGGACAATACCTAGCTTTCCTAGGCAGAGGTCCCTGCGACCTCTGGCAGTGTACGTGTCCCTGGGTACTTAAGATTAAGAGAATGGTGATGACTTTTAACAAGCATACTGCCTTCAGGCACTTGTTTAACAAAGCACACCCTGCACAGCCAAAAATCCGTTAAACCTTGAGTCACCACAGTACATGTCTTTTGCAAGGACAAGGTCGGGGATAGGGTCACAGATTAACAGCATCTCAAACACAGAACAAAATGGAGTCTCTTATGTCTACTTCTTTCTATATAGACACAGTAACAGTCTGATCTCTCTTTCTTTTCCCCACAGGCATGGCAGCACATGCCTGTGGTCCCAGCTATTTGGGAGGCTGAGGTGAAAGGATCAGTGACTTGTGTTGTCACCACTGCACTCCAGCCTGAACGACAGGGTGAGACCCTGTCTTAAAAAAACCCCCAAAAAACAAAAACGAATATTGAATTAACCTTGAATACCTGGGATAAATCCCACTTTATCGCTCAATTCTATTTGCTATTTGCTAAGATATTTTTAGGCAGTTTTGCATCCATATTCCTATAGGATATTGGTCTGTAGTTTTTTTTTATTTACTTTGTCTAGTTTTGGTTTTAAAAGGAATTGGGAAGTTTTTTCTCCTCTTCCATTTTCTGAGAGATTGTATAGACATGGCAGTAATTATTCCTTAAACATTTGCTAGAATTCTCCAATGAAACAGACTGGGCCTGAAGATTGCCTATTGTGAGCTATAAAATTAGAAATTCAATTTCCTTACTAGCTATATGGCTATTCAAATGATAAATTTACAAAATTAAACATACTCTTACCATATGATCTAGCACTCATACTCCTTAGTATTTATGCAAATGAATTGAAAACTTATGTTCACACAAAAATCTGCATGTAGATGTTTATAGCAGCTTTATTAGTCATTGCCAAAATTTGGAAGCAACCAAGATGTTCTTCAGTAGATGAATGGATGAAGAAACTGTGTTACATCAAACAATGGAATATTATTCAGTACTAAAAAGAAGTGAGCTATGAAGCCATGAAAAGACATGGAGGAAATTTAAATGAATTTAACTATGTGAAAGAAGCCAGTCTGGGCCGGGGGCGATGAGTCACACCTGTAATCCCTGCAATTTGGGAGCCTGAGGTGAGCAGATCACTTAAGATCAGGAGTTCAAGACCAGCCTGGCCAACATGGTGAAACCCCGTCTCTACCAACAATACAAAAATTAGCTGGGCATGGTGGCGTGTGCCTGTAATTCCAGCTACTCAGGAGGCTGAGGCAGGAGAATCATTTGAATCTGGGAGGCGGAGATTGCAGTGAGCCAAGATGGCGCCACTGTACTCCAGCCTGGGCAGCAGAGCAAGATTCAGTCTCCAAAAAAAAAAAAAAGAAGCCAGTCTGAAAAGTCTACACACTAACACACTATGTAATTCCAACTATATGACATTGTGGAAGAGACAAAACATCAGTCGTTGCCAGTGCTTGGGGGGAGGGAGGAATGAACAGATGGAGCACAGAGGATTTTTAGGGCAAATGTATTCAATCAGTTGTAGCAATTTGCACTTTTGGAGTTTTTGGTCCATTTCTTCTAAGTTGTAAAAAATATGTATAGAGTTGTTTGAGCATTCCTTTATTATCCTTTTTGAGATTTGGAAGGTCTGTAATAATATCCCTTGTTTCATTCCTGATACTAGTAATTTGAGTCTTATTTTTTCTTTCAGTCTTATGAGAGTTTTTTTTTAATATTTTGTTGATTATTTCAAAGAACTAGTTTTTTGTTTCATTGAGTCTCTCTTGATTTTTGTTTTTCATTTTCATTGATTTCTGCTCTTTATTTTGTTGAATTATGCTCACTTTGGGTCTCTTTTACTCTTTTTACCAGTGTCTTGAGGTGGGAGTTTAGGTTATTGATTTGTGAGTTTTCCTCTTTATGTATGCACTTACTACTATAACTTCCCCATTCAGCACTGCTTTAACTGCATCCCACACATTTTGATGCTTTCATTTTCACTCAGTTCAACATATATCTCAGAAATTTCCCTTGAGACTTCCTCTTTGATGCATTTATTAAAGTGTGCTGTTTAGTTTTCAAGTCTTTAGAGATTTTTATCTTTCTGTTATTGATTTCTAGTTGATCCACTGTGCCAGAGAACACATTTATATGATTCCAATTTTTAAAAATCTGTTTCATGGCCCAGAATACAGTCTATCTTGGCATGTGTTCCATGGGTACTTGAAAAGGATTTGCATTCTTCTGTTTTGGGATAGAGTGTTCCATAACTGCCATTTAGACCCTGTTGATTTATGGTGGTGTTGCGTTCCTCTGTATTTTTGCTGATTTTCTGTCAAGTTGTTTTGTCAATTGTTAACAGAGGGGTGTGAAAATCACCAACTATAATTGTAGATGAGTCTATTTCATCTTTTATTTCTATTGGCTTTTACTTCACATATTTTACAACCCTGTTATTTTGTGCATAAACATTTAGAATTGTTGTCTTCTCAGTGGCTTGACCCTTTAATCATGTAACATATCTCATTCCCTGACAACTTTTTTTGCTCTAAGGTCTGCTTTACTTCATATTATACAGCCAGTGCTGTTTCTTTTGATTAATGTTTGCAAGGTATGCATTTTATTCCACTCATTCACTTTGAATCTACCCATATTACTAGACTGGAAGTAAGTTTGTTACAGATACCATATAGTTCATATAATTGCATTCATTTTTATAAGCTTGGCCAATCTGTCTTTTATATTTAATGTCCTTAGAGTTCATGTAACTACTAACGTATTAGGACTTAGAGTCTGCTACTTTTTAAATTAATAAACTTCACATTTTATAGTTTTAGGTTTACAGCAAACGTGAGCAGAAATTAGTTTCCATACAGCTCGTTCCCGCACATACGCAACCTATCTATACCCCGTACTGCATTGGTACTTTTTTTTTTTTTTTTTTTTTTTTTTTTTTTACAATCAATGAACCTACATTTACACGTCATCACCGAAAGTTCATAGTTTACATTAGAGTTCACTTTTGGTGTTGTACATTCTATGGGTTTTTATAAATATGACATGTAACCCCACCATTGTAGTATCATACAAAACAGTTTCATTGCCCTAAAAATCTTTTGTGCTCTACCTATTCATCTCTCCCTCCCCATAAGCACTGGAAACCACTGATATTTTACTCTCTTCAAAATTTTGTCTCTTCCACTCTGTCATATAGTTGAACTATACAGTATGTAACCTTTTCAGATTGACTTCTACCACTTAGTTATATTCATTTAAATTTCCTTCATGTCTTTTCATGGCTTGATAGCTTGCTTTTTAGTATTGAATAATATTCCATTGTTTGGATGTACCATAGTTGTTGTTGTTGTTGTTGTTTTTTGGCAGAGTTTCGCTCGTTGCCCAGGCTGGAGTGCAGTGACGTGATCTCAGCTCACTGCAACCTCTGCCTCCTGGGCTCAAGTGATTCTCCTGCCTCAGCCTCCCAAGTAGCTGGCATTATAGACATGCTCCACCACACCCAGCTAATTTTGTATTTTTAGTAGAGATGGGGTTTCTCCATGTTGGTCAGGCTGGTCTTGAACTCCCGGCCTCAGGTGATCCACCCACCTCGGCCTCCCAAAGTGCTGGGATTACAGGTGTGAGCCACTGCACCTGGCCAGGATGTACCATAGTTTCTTTATCCATTCATCTACTGAAGAACATGTTGGTTGCTTCCAAATTTTGGAAATGATTAATAAAGTGGCTATAAACATCTATGTTTTTGTGTTAAGTTTTCAATTCATTTGGATAAATACTAAAGAGTGTGAGTGCTGCATCATATGTTAAGAGTGTGTTTAGTTTTGTAAGAAAAGGTCAAACTGTTTTCCAAAGTGGCTATAAAATTTTGCATTCTTACCAGCAATAAGTGAGAGTTCTTGTTACTCCACACCCTTGCCAGCATTTAATGTTGTCAGTGCTTTTGGTTTTGGCCATTCTAATAGGTATGTAGTGGCATCTCATTGTTTTAATTTGCAGTTTCCTAATAACACGTTATTATTGAGTATCTTTTCTTTTTCTTTCTTTTTTTTGAGACGGAGTCTCGCTCTGTCGCCCGGGCTGGAGTGCAGTGGCCGGATCTCAGCTCACTGCAAGCTCCGCCTCCCGGGTTTACACCATTCTCCTGCCTCAGCCTCCCGAGCAGCTAGGACTACAGGCGCCCGCCACCTCGCCCGGCTAGTTTTTTTTTTTGTATTTTTTAGTAGAGACGGGGTTTCACCGTGATAGCCAGGATGGACTCGATCTCCTGACCTCATGATCCGCCCGTCTCGGCCTCCCAAAGTGCTGGGATTACAGGCTTGAGCCACCGCACCCGGCCTATTGAGTATCTTTTCATATGTTTACTTGTGATTTGTGTATCATTTTGGTGAGATGTCTGTTCAGTCTTTTGTTCTTTTTTTTGGAGACAGTTTCCCTCTNCGGAGTCTCGCTCTGTCGCCCGGGCTGGAGTGCAGTGGCCGGATCTCAGCTCACTGCAAGCTCCGCCTCCCGGGTTTACACCATTCTCCTGCCTCAGCCTCCCGAGCAGCTAGGACTACAGGCGCCCGCCACCTCGCCCGGCTAGTTTTTTTTTTTTGTATTTTTTAGTAGAGACGGGGTTTCACCGTGATAGCCAGGATGGACTCGATCTCCTGACCTCATGATCCGCCCGTCTCGGCCTCCCAAAGTGCTGGGATTACAGGCTTGAGCCACCGCACCCGGCCTATTGAGTATCTTTTCATATGTTTACTTGTGATTTGTGTATCATTTTTGGTGAGATGTCTGTTCAGTCTTTTGTTCTTTTTTTTGGAGACAGTTTCCCTCTGTCGCCCAAGCTGGAGTGCAGTGGTGTTATCTTGGCTCACTGCAAGCTCCGCCTCCCGGGTTCACGCCATTCTCCTGCCTCAGCCTCCCGAGTAGCTGGGACTACAGGCGCCGGCCACCACGCCCGGCTTTTTTGTATTTTTAGTAGAGACGGGGTTTCACCATGTTAGCCAGGCTGGTCTCGATCTCCTGACCTTGTGACCCGCCTGTCTCAAGTCTCCCAAAGTGCTGGGGATACAGGTGTGAGCCACCGCCCCTGGCCCTTTTCTTCATTTTTAATTAGGTGTTCTTTCTCTTATTGTTAAGCTTTGAGTCCTTTGTATATTTTGGAGAACAGTTCATTATCAGATCTTTTGCAAATATAGATCTTGTCTTTTCATTCCCTTAACTGTGTCTTTTGGAGAGCAGAAGTTCTGAATTTTAATGAAGTCCAGTTTATCAATTATTTCCTTTATGTAGTGTGCCTTTGGTGTTGCATCTAAAAAGTCAACCAGGTTTTCTCCTATGTTGTCTTCTAGTTTTATAGTTTTGCATTGTACATCTAGGTCTATGATCCATTTTCAGTGAATTTTTGTGATGAGTGTAAGGTCTATATCTAGATTTATTATTATTTTTTAACATGGGATCTTCAGTTGTCTCAGCATCATTTGTTGAAAAGACTGTCTTTGCTTCATTGTATTGCCTTTCCTCCTTTGTCAAAAAATGAGTTGACTGTATTCATATGGGTCTATTTCTGGGCCTCTATTCTGCTCCATTGGTCTATTTATTTTTGCCAGTATGAATTACTGTAGCTTTATTTACCATCATTTTAGAACTGGTTGCTTAGTAGGTTTTGATGTCATGCAGTGTCAGTCTTCCAACTTTGTTCTCCTTCAATATTGAGTTGGCTATTCTGGTTTTTTTGCCTCTCCATACAAAGTTTAGACTTAGTTCATCAATATCCATGAAATAACTTGCTCAGATTTTAATTGGGAATGTGCTGAATCTATAGATTAAGTAGGAAAAACTGACATATTGACAATATTGAGTCTTATCCATGAACATGGAATATCCCTCCACTTATTTAGTTCTTCTTTTTGGCATCTTTTTTTTTTTTTTGAGACGGAGTCTTGCTCTGTCACCCAGGCTGGAGTGCAGTGGCGGGATCTTAGCTCACTGCAAGCTCCACCTCCTAGGTTCACGCCATTCTCCTGCCTCAGCCTCCTGAGTAGCTGGGACTACAGGCTCCTGCCACCTCGCCCGGCTAGTTTTTTGTACTTTTTTAGTAGAGACGGGGTTTCACCGTGTTAGCCAGGATGGTCTCGATCTCCTGACCTCGTGATCCACCCGTCTCAGCCTCCCAAAGTGCTATTACAGGCTTGAGCCACTGCACCTGGCCTTTTTTCATATCTTTCATCAGAGTTTTGTAGTTTTCTTCATATACATCTTATACATATTTTGTTAGATTTACACCTAAGTATTTCATTTTGGCTGAGGGTAATGTAAATGGTAATGTGTTTTGAATTTCAAATTCCACTTAATTGCTGGTGTATAGAAAAGCAACAGACTTTTGTACTTTATATTCTATCCTGGGCAGGCATGGTGGCTCACACCTGTAATTCCAGCACTTTGGGAGGCCAAGGCAGGTGGATCACTTGAGTCCAGGAAGTCGACACTATCCTGGCCAACATGGCAAAACCCTGTCTCTACTAAAAATGCAAAAAGTTAACCAGGTGTGGTGGTGCATGCCTGTAGTCCCAGCTACCTGGGAGGCTGAGGTGGGAAGATCCCTTGAGCCCCTAAGGTGGAGGTTGCAATCAGCTGAGATTGTGCCACTGCACTTCAGCCTGGGTGACAGAGTGAGACTCCATCTCAAACAAAACAAAACAAAAACCAAAACCATTCTATCCTGCAACCCTGCTGCAATTGTTTACCAGTTTCTTGTCAATTCTACATGTCATCTACGAACAGAGTATTTCCTTTTACTGTTGTATTGCATTACCTAGGATTTCCAGTATGATGTTAAAAAATGGTGGTGATATGACATATCCTTGCCTCATTCTTGATCTTAGCAGGAAAGCTTCACGTTTCTCACCATTAAGTATGGTATTAGCTGTAGACTTTTTCTAAATGTTCTTTATCAAGTTTAGGAAGTTTTCTTTTCCTTTTTTCCCCAAATAAATCTTCGTAACATTCAAAGTTTTCTTTCTATTCCAGTTTGCCAAGCGTTTTTT
>NW_016820680.1:271200-287966 GCF_001698545.2 Rhinopithecus bieti | reverse complement strand
TTTTAACCATGAATGTGTGCTGGATTTTGTCAAATGCTTTTTCTGCATCTATTAATATGATCATGTTATTTTTCTTCTTTAGCCTGTTGATGTAATGGATTACATTAACTGATTTTGAATGCTGAACCAGCCTTACATACCTAGGATAAATCCCATTTGGTTGTGTGTATAATTATCTTAATACATTTCTGGATTCAAATTTGTTAATGTTCTGTATGGGATTTTTACATCTATGCTCATATGAAGTATTAGCCTGTAATTTCCTTTTCTTGTAATGTCTTTGTTTTAGTATTAGGGTAATGCTGACCTCAGAGATTAAGTTAAGAAGGATTCTCTCTGCTTCTATTTTCTGAACGACTTGGAGAATTGGTACAAATTCTTTCTTAAATGTTCGGTAGGATTCACCAGAAATCTGGGTCAAATGCTTTGTTTGGAAGGTCATTAATTATTGATTCATTATCTTTAAGAATTATAGGTCTAGTCATAGTCTAGTCATAAAATAGATTCTCTATTTTTTCTCATGTGATTTAAAGCAGATGTGTTTTTCAAGGAATTGGTCCATTTCTTCTACCTTATTAAATTTGTGAACATAGTTGTTCACAATATTCCTTTATCATCCTTTTAATGTCATGGGATACATGACATTATCCCATGCCATCTGATGCCATCTCTTTCATTTATTATTATTATTTTTGAGATGAAGTCTTACTCTGTCACCAGGCTGGAGTGCAGTGGTGCAATCTCAGCTCACTGCAACCTCCACCTCCCGGGTTCAAGCGATTCTCCTGCCTCAGCCTCCTGAGTAGCTGGGACTACAGGCACGTGCCACTACACCCAGCTAATTTTTGTATTTTTAGTAGAGACTTGGTTTCACCATGTTGGCCACGATAGTCTCGATCTCCTGATCTCATGATCTGTTCGCCTTAGCCTCCCAAAGTGCTGGGATTATAGGCATGAGCCACTGAGCCTGGCCATTTTTTATATTAGTAATTTTGTATCTTTACTTTTTTCTTAGTCTGGTTAGAGTCTTATTTATTTTATTGATCTTCCCAAAGAACCAGCTTTTGGTTTTTCTGCCTTTTTTTTTTTTTTTTTTTTTCTGGTTTTTTTTTTTTTTTTCCTGTGGGTTAATGGATCTTTTTTTTTTTTTTTTTTTAGAATTCCATTTTGGTTTATCTATAGTGTTTTTGAGTATATGTCTTTTCATTGCCTTTCTAGTGGTTGCTCTAGCTACTACATTGTATTATGTATAGCTTTTCACAGTCTACTGGCATCAACATTTTACCTGTTTGTGTGAACCGAAACCTTACCTGTATGCCCCTTTTCTTTCCCACATTTATAACAATTATTTCCTGTACATTCAGTGAAAACCCCAATAGACAGAATTCTAATTTTGCTTCAATAAATGTAATTTAGAAACCTACAAAGGTGTACTGTATTTACCCATATTTTTACTCTTTCTACTCTTCCTCCCTGATCTTCCAAGATTCCTTCTTTGATGGTTTCCTTTCTGTTTCAAGAACTGCTTTAGCATTTCAGCCAGAACCACCATTTTCCAATAATTCACCAAAATGACAAACACAAAAGGAAAGAGGAGAGGCACCTGATATATGTTATCTGGGCCTTTTATAACATGCAGTTGTTCCTTTGGCCACATACACATGAATCTAACAAGAAAAGTCATGCCGTAGACATCAGTATGGGAACTGTTTGAAAAGGAATGTCCCACAAATGTTACCATGGCAAAACTGGGAGTCCACAATGTTACCCACCATGCTGTTGGCATTGTTGTAAACAAATTAAGGGAAACACTCTTGTCAAGAGATTAATATGCATATTGAGTGTAGTAAGGACTCTAAGGGGTGAGATAGCATACTGAGAAGTGTGAAGGAAAATGACCAGAAAAAGAAGGAAGCCCAAGATAAAGGTACCTGGGCTTAACTGAGGTGCCAGCCTGTTCTGCCCAGAGAAGCACACTTTCTGAGAACCAATGGGAAGGAGCCTGAGCTGCCAGAACCTATTCTCTACTAATTCATACCATAATAGGTGTTCAACAACAACAAAAAGACCTTTGGACTGTTAAACAAACAAACAAACAAAAAACTTCCTTTAGCCATTTCATTAGGACAGATTTGCTGGCAACTAATTATCTTAGTTTTCCTTTTTTGTGTCTGTCTTGTAGACAATGTGTCATTGCTTTTGGTTGCACTTTCCTGGTCCTTTAGCTACAGAGAACGGGCTCTTCTCGAACCTTTGTCTGTAATGCAGCCTTTCCGGGTTGTTGGGTTCTCCAGTAACCGGTAGTAAGTATGGGATACACAAGGCAGTAAGAAAATCCAGGGAACTCACTACTATTTTATTCCTTGATTCCCAAGGTCTGTAGCGATTCTGCCTTCTTTTTTCCACCTTTCAAAGTTTTCTTGCCTGTTTTACATATAACGTTCAGGGCTTTTTAAATGAGCTTAGAAGAAAGAATATAGAAAACTATGTTTACTCCATCTTTTGGAATCAGAAGTCCTTTCCCGATTATTTTGATGTGTGCGTGTGATGATGCTGTGGTCATCTTTTTAAGATATACTGATTTACAGATAAAATATAATGTCTGGAATGAACTTCGTAATAATTTGGCATGGGTAAATGGGTAGGAATATAGGTGGAAGTGAGATTAGCCATGAACGGATAAATATTGAAGATGAGTGATGGGGTATATGGAGGTTTATTACCCTATTTTATTTTTGTGTATGTCTGAAATGCTCCTTAAAAAAAAATTTCCTGACTACCCCACTCCAATATTACAGAATCTTACAATAATCAATATTTATCTATAGCTACTGTCTATGTTCCCTGCTAGAGTATAAACTTGTTAACAGGGACTCAGTCTATCTTGGTCACAATTATAAGCTCCAAAGCTTCAAAGTGACTGGTATATAGTTGTTACTCAAATCACCATGTTTTGTCAAATACAAGATGCCATAGATTGTAAAATATCTTAATTTTATGTACCAGTAGGAAAAATTTCTGCAAACTGTGACACATACTACCAGTTTTCTTTTCTTTTTTATTTTTGAGATGGAGTTTCGCTCTTGTCACCCAGGCTGGAATGCAATGGCATGATCTCGGCTCACTGCAAACTTCGCCTCCTGGGTTCAAGCAATTCTCCTGCCTCAGCTTCCCAAGTAGCTGGGATTACAGATGTCCACCACCATGCCCAGCTAATTTTTGTATTTTTAGTAGAGACAGGGTTTCACCATGTTAGCCAGGCTGGTCTCGAACTCCTGGTGTCAGGTGATCCACCCACCTTGGCCTCCCAAAGTGCAGGGATTACAGGCGTCAGCCACTGCGCCCAGCCGACATACTACCAATTTTTAGAAGTATTTTGATTTAGGAGATGCTACAATGTGAAAACATGTCTATTGGTATCTGCGGAATAAATAAGCTGAAATAATTTGAGATTTAGATAATGGCAAATATGTGTTCAAGGACAGATCATGTATTAATTGATAACAGCTATATTTTTGAGTCTATTATCAATTCTTCAGTGAATGTTCCTTATCAAATATTAAAAATTTATGTCCAAGTTTGTAGGACTATTACAAACCTTAATAGAAAATGCGAGATTCCACAATGATGGTCTCCACCTTTTACCACCAAGAACCTCCTGTATTAATTTATCCCCAAGGCCTCCATATTTTAAAATACTTTGATAACCAAGTAAAGTTCATTTGTTAAGCTAATTTTGTCTTTTATGGAATAAATTATACTGTTTGGATTGAGGTAATATAATTCCAGCTACAATAAAAGACACTTCACCTTTTGCCCTACTTGTATGGATTCACTACAGGGAAATGTAACATTTCCATTAGAATATAATTTTGCAACCTCTATGCTACTTTCCTAGAGTTTAGGTCCCAGTGGAATCGGGATGGCAGTCACTGACTGGCTCTTAGCTCCTGTATTAAGTCAACAAAGGGTATTTAGCTGGCCCATCTTACATTTATGTTAGGAGTTAGGCCATTTGTTTACACAGCTCTCTACAAAAGAGTCTTACCTTCTGTGTTCCGGAATACCCAGCTGGGTGACTTCTTACTTGGATTAATGATTTCTCTACCACAAGAACCAACCTACCTATATTTATATTTCATGAATATAAAATATTCATATTCATGAAATATTTTAAAGAACTGGTCACTTAGTCTTGGGCTGCACAGGAGGGGACGAGTGTGGGGCTAGAAAAAGTGAGGACAGGCCGGGCGCAGTGGCTCAAGCCTGTAATCCCAGCACTTTGGGAGGCCGAGACGGGTGGATCACGAGGTCAGGAGATAGAGACCATCCTGGCTAACACGGTGAAACCCCGTCTCTACTAAAACTACAAAAAACTAGCCGGGCGAGGTGGCGGCGCCTGTAGTCCCAGCTACCCGGGAGGCTGAGGCAGGAGAATGTCGTGAACCCGGGAGGCGGAGCTTGCAGTGAGCTGAGATCCGGCCACAGCACTCCAGCCTGGGTGACAGAGCGAGACTCCGTCTCAAAAAAAAAAAAAAAAAAAGGAAAAGAAAAAGTGAGGACATGAAACAACCATGAATCTGCAACCAAAGCACAGAATGGGAAAGATTTTAGTATCAACAGAACTAAAGACAGATTCTTCCAAATTTGAGAGATGACTAAAAATCTTAGTTATTGTGGTAAAAAACTTCAGTGACAAGTGGCTGCCTTCAGGTGCCAAATCTCACTATCCTCTCAATCTCTACATAAACAAAAAGAGCTATGGCCACCAGCCAAGGCCCTGTCATTTTCCCGCCAGTAGCAGGAGGTCAGGCCATTCACTGAAGTGGCTTATGAATAGGATTTGACCGCCATTAGCATTTCCTGACAGCTGATGGTAAACCAGAACATCAACAGGGTGGTTTAGGATTGTTTTGGAAATCTGAGTAGTAAGTGCTTCTGTGATGAAACTCTACTTTCGGTTAACATAGGATTGGCTTTGGCTTTCATCCTCTGAAAGACATTATTGTTTATGTTTGTCGCCAGATTTAAAAATGGACAATTGTGATAAAGGATGTTAAACAGAACCCAGATAATGCCTAAACCTAACTGTTTCCCACCAGTCCAGTTTTATTTAGATTTTATGTGCTCACATACAGACACACTTAAAGAGCATATGTTTATATATACATATATAAAATATAGATGATATGGGAGTTTCTGACAAAGTGATTTATTAATGAAAATTTATTCACTATATAACCTTTGAATACCTGAGAAACTTCATTATGTGCAAATCAGCATGAAGTTCCCAGTTCCCAAACTTTGGTTATATGAATATGCCTCAAGCACCACAAAAGAAACATTAGTCCTAATTTAAAAAGAAAAAAGTACCAAGAAACAAAAAAAAAATCTTCAATCCTCTCGAATCTGTTTTCTTTACACCACATCAGGAAAATCCCCTTTTATTCCACATTTCCTTTCATCTCAGTCAGTTTCCAAAACTGGTATAAAAAAAACTGATCAGAAGAAAAAAGACAGACAAACCATTATAGATAAAAGTGATTATCTCAAAAGGACAATTTCTGGAAATTATTCTATCTTAAATAAAGAAACTATTTTAATCTAGGAGGTTTGCATTATGCAACATATATGAAGAAAACCCCTAATTATTAATTTTCAGAATTTAAAAACTTAAACAATGCAAGCCTATTAAGAGTTGAGTGGAAGGCTTACAGGGAGATTTTTAGCAAAATCAGTTAAAGAGATTCCTAGATTTCAACTTGCTTCCTGGCATTGCTGGCATCTGTGGGCTGCAGAAGCAATTGGTATAATATATGGGCAGGAAGAAAGAGACCCGACAGGCTGAGCACAACCTTCCATGGGATTTCACAAGAGAACTGATGGACAAAAGAAATAAACATCAAAGAATGAAAACTGAAATAGAAGAAAATAGAAACTTATCTAAGTCCACGTGAGTCAGGACGGAGGGGGTTCAGATGTATCAACTGACCATTGCATATGTGTGGAAGAGATTGCGTCCTTGACTACAAATGTGAATTATATACACATTTATATTAACTTAAGTCAATTTATATATTACACCTGACAGCTCAAAAGGACGTCTCTGGTGGGAGATGGGAGGATATGCTATTCGTTCGGCTCCTCAGGTCCCTGTCCTTTGCCCTGAATGGTCAGCGGTCTCTGCACAGGACTCGGCGGCATGGTATATGAATGGATAAAGCTTGATGTCTGGTCCAGGGGTGGAACAGTTTCTGCATTCTTCATTGTAATATCGTAGCAACAGCTTATACACGTCTCCTGGAGAGCCAAAGGTCAGACCAGAGGCACATTAAAGTATGTAATTGAAAAAAACCTTAGAAAGAACACTCCAGTTTTATCTTAATCTAAATAGCATATGCTCAGATTTGGCTTTTGAAAATACAGCATGAATTTCATATGCCTGAAAGGCTTTCCCAACATAAATTAAACAAATTTTAAAAACTCTTTAAAGAAACAACTTCTCAGCTAATGATAACAACAGGTTATACAGGTACACTGTCCAAGCACCCTCCTGGGAGTTCACGGCACCCCTCGTTATACACTTAGCTCCTGAGGTAGGAAGCACACTGGATGAGCACTGGCAGGTCTGAGAAATAGGACAGTGGTGCTTCTCAGATCTGAACTTACCTTCATTCATCTCTCCCATTTTAGATTTTTATAGACACAAAAGCAAAAATGAACACTAACTCCAGCTTCTTGACCTTACTTTAGTAAGCTGATGTACTCTATCAAGACTGTGGATGAAACTTTGCCAGAACAAAAAGACTCTGCAAATGCTGCCCCTCCGAGAGCTTTGTCCTTCCCGCTCAGAGTCATGCTTTTGTTTCTTCGTACCCACTGTGATTCATCCAGATTTAGCAAGTGTTCCCACTGAATGGTGTATAATCCATCTAGATACCAAGTGTCAAGAGTATCTCCTACTTACCAACAGTGAGTTTCCTTTCAGTAAGGAAAATGTGCATGCTGTAAATGTCTCTCATCAATTCTGAGTCCCCAAAGGTGAAATAAACCACATCTCGCTCAGCTGCAGCAGCTGCCAGTATCTGTATTAAGGCTGAGGCAAAGAGAAAACACACAGTTATATAATGACACTTCCCATCTAGATACCTTTAGCTCTTTACCAGCTGGTGTGCCACAGCTAGATTAAAGATTTATAAACCTAGTATACATGATATTAGAAATGGGGAACACAAGGCTGGGCATGGTGGCTCACACCTGTAATCCCAGCACTTTGGGAGGCTGAGGCGGGCAAATCACCTGAAGTCAGGAGTTTGAGACCAGCCTGGCCAACATGGTGAGACCCCGTCTCTACTAAAAAAAAAAAAAAAAAAAAAAAAATTTTTAGTCGGGCACAGTGACGGTTGCCTGTAATCCCAGCTACTTGGGAGGCTGAGGCAGAAGAATCGCTTGAACCTGGGAGGCGGAGGTTGCAGTGAGCCGAGATCGTGCCATTGCACTCCAGCCTGGGTGACAGAGCAAGACTCCAACTCAAAAAAAAAAAAAAAGAAAAGAAATGGGGAACACAAGATGGACATAAATCATCTAGTGTGGCTTTTCAGATATGCTGCCAAGAGTATCATCAAACTATAGAATTCCAACACAGGCATCTTTGCTGAACCACAAATAATGGAAGCTGCAAACCATGGGACTAAGGTGGTATTTATATTCGCTTCTATTATATCTGGAACTAAAATTTTTGTGTTTGCTTACTTGATATAATTGCTGTGTCTTATCACACAGCCACTGGTCTTTTGTATAGGCACATTTGGGAGGTTCTCATGTTCTCCTTAATCCCACAGTAGGAGTTCTCAAAATGGGCTGGGGAGCACACCTGTGTCCCTCCTGTACTCTGACCTCCACTGGTCACTGCAGCACGGGAGGCAGAGTTCCTGAAAACACTGGAAAGTCACTCTCTGGTGTACTATAAGAATGAAAAAACAATCGAGATCTACTATCTCCAGGAATCAAAGTTACAAATCACTGAGCCTGAAGTATGTTTCCGAAAATTTAGTTACCTTACAATCTCAGTAGATAGGGTTTATTTTAAATAACCATAAAATTGAATATAGTTACGATAAATGCCCTTTTGCTAGTTATAGATCTCTTACTTCATAAAAGGGAAGATGGGAATCAAATTAAAACATTAAAGAGGGTATATATATTTTTTGAGATGGAGTCTTGCTCTGTCACCCACGCTGGAATGTAGTGGTGTGATCTCGGCTCACTGCAACCTCTGCCTCCTGGATTCAAGAGATTCTCCTGCCTCAGCCTCCCAAGTAGCTGGGATTACAGGAGCCTGCCACCATACCCAGCTAATTTCTGTATTTTTAGTAAAAATATAAATTTTCTATCTTTAGAAAACGGTTTCACCATATTGGGCCAGGCTGGTCTTGAACTCCTGACCTTAAGCGATCTGCTCACCTCAGTCTCCCAAAGTGTGTGGATTACAGGCGTGAGCCACTGTGTCTGGCCAAAGAGGGTATCTTTTTATAGTTTTGATTTTTTAGAGCATGTTAATATTCTACATATTTACAAATTAAAGTTAAAATACTAAGAATAGGAATGGGGAGAAACCTATAACTGAAGGTAAATTAAAACAAATGAGCGTGATTTTAGCTCAAATAAATAACATAACTAAACTGAAGGGAAACGAAGAAGAAAAGGAAGAAAGAAAAAACCCAAGCAACTTATGAAGACAATATATGACTTACAAAAGTCCATAAGACCATAATATATGGTCTTAGGCCAGAAAGAGAGAACTGCAAACGAATTCCCAACTCTTTTTACAAGGTTTGCTTACCATACTAATAGAGGTGAAGCAACTCTGAAACTATTTTGAACTATATTAGAGGAATGAGCAAATGAATAAATGTGTTGATGCTGCTGGGAACTGGGGTCTCACTATGGAAGAAGGGACACACAAACATGGAATGGAGGAAGACAAAAAAGAACCGTGTGGAGATGGACTGAAATGGAAGGCATTGGTGTATACTCATGATGTCGAAAATATGTGTATCTGTGTGTGTCTGTATGTGTACATATACATTTCCTAGCTCTGTCTGCTAAAAGGGCCAAAAGGGAGACACCATAGTAGCAATGACCACACTCAGCACCCAGATCTTGGTCTCTACCATCATTCCCCCTAAATGGAACTAGATTCCTCAAGAAATGCTTAATACTATAGTTTGGACAAGAAAGGTACAAGATGATCTCAAAATATTTTGTTATACCAGAAAGTAAAGAAATGCTCAAATGGATAAAACAAAACAAAACAAAAAACAGAAGGGCTAGCTCTTGCCCACAGGAGAAAGCCAAAGACTAACTGGTAAGTGTGGAGGGGGTGTTAGAAGAGGAACATCCTTTCTTTGCAACCACTGTGGTAAAGGTCAGGCAAGAATCATTAACAGATGCTAAATCTAGGGAAAATTTTGCTTTTGTCTTCCTAAAGATTGCTTATTAGTTACAAGGGAGGAAAAAAACCCTCAACTCTGCAGTGGGGAAACTGGGCAACACCCTGACACGGTGATCAAAATTAAGATCCCCAGCAGTGTCAGATGGCCATCAAGTGCCTCTTGACAGCGTCACTGATGCAGCATTCTGACGGAGAATGCATAACCTTAACCTCATCACAAGGAAACAGCAGACAAACTCAAAGAACACTGTATTCTTTAAACACATCAATGTCATAAGAGACAAAGAAAGGCTGTGGAAATATTCTCGATTCAAAAGGAGGCTAACAAACATGACAACTAAATGCAGTAGCTGACCTTGGACCCTGTGCTAGAGGGAAAAAGGCTAGAAAGGGCTTTATTAGGTCATCTGACAAAATGGGAATACAGATGAAAGAGTAAATAAGGTATCAGTGTACATTTATGAATTTAATAACTATAATGTGTTTAAGAGAATATTTTATTCTTAGGAAATACACATGGAAGTATTTAGAAAAGAGGGCATAGTATATGTAAGTTAGGCTCAAGTGATTCAGAAAAAAATTGTATGCAGGTGTATACATATATATGCATACATAAAGGTACGTATTTTATTTTATAAATTTGAAATTATTTTAAACAGACAGTTTTAAAATTACAGGTGAAGAAAAAATTTTAAGTTGAACCAGTAAAATTTGATATAGTTGAGTATTTCCCAGATTTGGGAAAGAATCTATGACATTATAATATAAGTAAGATCTAAAATACCATCAAAGTATGTCCTAATTTCCAAACTAATATTTATTGAGTATCCACAACATGGGAGGTGCCATAACTATGCCTCATTAATCTCAGAGTATTGAAAGTAATTAACTTCAAAAGAGAGATAAGTTTTAATTAAAACTGCTCAACCAACTTATGCATACATTAAAGCTTCAATACACCCTATTTCAAAAGGTTCCTAATTAACCTAAACTACACATAAAAATGGGAACTAATGAATCATCATCTTTCTTGACCAAGAAGTACCACTGCTTACCTTTTAGTGAAAATGAAAATTTAGCTTTAAGTATTTACTATCAAAAAAGACAGAGACCCAAAGAAGAGTCTTTTTCATCCTATCTCCTACTAGATCTCTAGTCATTTGCCATTTGTGAAAATGAAGCATTAAAAACATTTAAAATTTATCTCTTTAGAGAATTTATTTTATATTAAGAGAAAATCAAAAAGTAAAACCAATTCACATTACATTCTTGGTTTCACACCCATTTCTATTTGAGTACATATTGTACCATAAGCATGTGTTAGACTAGTTAGGACAGGGAGGCAGGAGATCCGAGTTCTATCCTCAGCCTTCTGCCAGCTATCTAGCTCTGTGACTTTAGCCAGTTACTCTCTGGGCCTCATTTTTCTCAATTACACAATGGAGTTAAATCAGATGCTCCCTGAAGATTCTTTCAGAGTTCAGAAATTCATAACGACCGTTATAATTGTTTTCCCTCCATTGGATGCTAGACTATAAATACATAAATGAAACTGCCAGCAAGATAATCTCGATCCTAGATACATCAGCAAACACTGACAAAAGTTTATTTTAAAACATCACTGTCTTCAGGCCTTCTTGTCTGCAACACCCCCAAGATCTTTGCACATTTATACAATTATGCTTCATGATTTAAGTGAACTCTCTTGCATCAAAAGTTAGATGAGAATAAATTACAAGTCTATTAGAGTATGTGGACTGATTCCAAGTATGATATAAAAACATCAAATTCTAACTTAAAGCACAACTACGTGCCAAAATAATCACTTAAATTAACCTGCAGGGAGTTTGGTTTTAATTTTCTTTTTGGCATCAATGTTAAGCTATGAAAAAATACAAATAAATATGAGTAACATAAAAAGCAATTCATAGTATCCTGTTGCAACAAATGGACCAAGCACAAAATGGGGAAGATGACTGATACTCACACCACAGGTGTGGTGTGAGGCCACCAGCATGTAATATTGGTAATGACTGCTAACACTGGGCTCTTACAGCACGCTGAACACTGTTCTAGGAGCTTTACAAACACTACCTCATGATTCCTTACGAAAACTCAACAAGGTATTACTTCCATATTGAAAATAAAGAAATTTAGGCACCAAAAGATTACATAATTTGTCTCAGGTCACACAGCCAGAAAGTGGTGGAGCTGACTGGGACACCAACTCAAGAACACATGCCCTCACCCACTGCTTCTGGGCTGCTGTGGCAATCCATGCTGGTCAACTCCAAGCAGACCTTACCACATGCCAGCCAGAGCAATGTCTTTACATTATTTATTCAAAC
Organism: Rhinopithecus bieti; assembly: GCF_001698545.2. Lineage (NCBI taxonomy): Eukaryota > Metazoa > Chordata > Mammalia > Primates > Cercopithecidae > Rhinopithecus > Rhinopithecus bieti. The sequence continues at coordinate 276,164 of NW_016820680.1, read as the reverse complement.
GATTTAAATGCATGCTGTCAAGGAGGCCAAAATAGTAGATTTGAAAGTACTACGCACGTCCTTCTACTGAGCTTACTTGGTGAGCTCTCACACTTTGGGTACCCTGAGAGCTCGGCTTTGCTCACCAGTCCCAAAAGCATTTCACTTCTTGTTTCTACCACACAGCACTCTTCGAGGCCAACTCTTATTCTCCAATTGGTCTTGCCCTCTGGCTACTGTTTTAAATCTTGACACTCCCTCCTTTTCCACTATGGATGTTACTAGTGGCTCAATCTTTGGTCCTCTCACCTACTTTAAACACACTTTCTCTTCAAGAATGCAGCCACCATTTCTAGAATGGCAACTCCCAAATCTAGATCCAGATCCAGAGCTTGCAGCCAATACAGATTAAATAACAAAAGCACACAAGGGCTTCAATCCTGGTTTGAATCCTGGCACTACCACTTGCTATCTGTATGACTCAAGGCTAATTTACCTCTCGATGCCTGTTGTTACCCCTATACAGACAAAAAAGAAAACTTACCTAAATAGGTTGTTGTGTGCTAATACAGTTAAAGAATATATTTAGTACAATTCCTAGAACATAGCATGCACTCAGTATGTTCTCAACTGATAACAACAACAATAGTAATGAACACATATTGGTTTTTGAGGAAGACGGGGCCAAGTTTGAATGTTGGTTCTGACACGTGCTAGCTGCTCTCTTGGGACAGGTTTATTAGCTATCTATAAACCTTGGTTTCTCATTCTTAAAAGTGGGGCAACAATGGAAGGGTAACTGTGCAAACCATAGGGGAAAATGCAGTGATTGTTTAAACCTGGCTGATCCCAGCTGAGGATAGTTAAAAAAAATTCCTAAAGCCATTTTCCAAGTCCACTAACTCAGCAGTATCTGAGGTGCTGACACAAGTTGAGTATCCCTCATCTGAAATGCTTGGGACCAGACTGGTTTTGGATTTGTTTTTTTGGTAATATTTGCAGTATCAGTTGAGCATCGAAATCTGAAAATCTGAAATTGAAATGCTCCAAAGAGCATTATCTTTGAGCATCATGCACTCAAAAACTTTTGGTGAATTTTGGAGCATTTTGAATTTTGGATTTTCAGATTTGGGATACTCAACCTGTAAGAAATACATACTTGCTCCAGACACCTTTGAATATACATTATCATGCAAGACCCCATTCTCAGCACTGGGGCCACAAAAAAGGATAACACAGAAATGTTAAGAAAGTAATCTTCCTGAGCAAGGCTGGGAGAGACCAAGAGAGAGTGATCTGTTCTGGCAGAAGAAAGCAAAGTGAGGAGGAGCCTGTGGTAGACAAACTGAGGTGACCTGATCCAATGCTCTATACTCCTACCTTCCATTTTTGGTTGGAAGTCACCCCTTCCCCAACTCCATAACCACACTTCCTATAAAACTCAGTCAAAGGGCTAGTGTAGGCCAACCACAGCATGGCAGAAAATGACATATCAGTATCATCTAGATTCTTTTTCTAGAGAAATCGTCTTTCTGGAGTTTATCTTGATTCCAAAATTACAAAATAACTAGTAAAGGCAGTATTCAAGTTTGACATAAATAAATGGACATAAGCTCTGAAAGAAATTTATAAGAAGTTTTTATATCTCAGAAACATTTCACTTAATATACATAAGTCATGGAAATAAATTAGAAATCCTTTAAATCTCATTAGGGGATGTATCTTGTGTTTCTTGATTCCTTGGCTCTAACAATTTGGTCCAAGGGATGAGAAGTAATCCCAGTTCGTCAAATTAGAGTATTTTTGTGGCATTTTAAAACTAAGGGGTCCTCCTTTCTTCTTGGGTCACTCAACTGCAGGGTTGCAAGACTGGAATTATTTGGTCCTGGTTACTGCCAGTCAGAGATAATCTGAAGGAGACAGATGAAAATGAGGCCATTATATTGAAAGAAGCAGGCAGGAGAGGAACGAACACAAACAGAGGGAGAGCCTGATTCTAGGATCGACTCATACCTGAGGTCAACTCTACCCTGCTTTGCTCAGCCACGTCAAGCAACAGTACCCTTTTAGGTGGAAGGCATAAGCTACATTAGTGTCTCTTTCAACCAAAAGAATCCTAACACAGAACTTTTTTGGTGGAAGGGAATGAAGGTCTTTCTGGAGTAGTTACCACTGGAGTAGAACCTTACAAGGGACAGAAGTAATTAGCCAGGTACAGACAGACAGTTACAGAAAAATGTGCAAAGCCTAAGATTAATTAAAGGCACACAGAAGCTACTGAATAAATTTATTAAATAGAAATTCATTGAGCATATTTTATTTGCAAGTCACTTTTGGGTACTGAAGGTAGGGAATAGGGATAGAAAAGAAAATGCAAAAAATACAACAAGACACCTTTTAATGATAGTAAACTGGCAATGGCATACTTGTTTACAGGTCAGGTAACATATACGGGGGAGTCCAAGGGAGAGAATACAGTCATGGGTTCTCAGTTTCTGTTCCTGATCGGGCCAGTAAAGCCCTTTCCTCATCCCTCTTTTCCGTTTATCGCTAGAGAGAGAAACTAGAAACTACAGCTTCAGGCTGCTAAGCACCTAAAACAAAACAAAACAAAACAGAACAAAAACAACAAAGAAATAAGGCAAGCTGGACAAACTTATAAGTAAACACCAAAGGAAATGCTACGAGAAATTTACAAAAACACAACAGAATAAGGAACGTTAAAGAAGAACTCAATTCCTTCACAAAATAAGCAAGTAAAATCAGAAGGATAGAGTCTGACCTAAAAGGTATAGAATCTTACAGCAAAACAGTAAGTCTTATACCTTTCAGAGACACCTTTTCAAGTGCCAACATGTCTGCAATAACTGATGTTAGGTCATAAAGAGAAGTTCGAGAAACTCCAAAAAGTAGAAATAGTATTATCTACATTCTTTGATTACAATGCAACAAAATTAGACAAGAGATAAAAGCAAAATTTTAAAAAAACTAACCATTAAGACAATTTTAAGTTATCTCCTAAAATTCTCATGGGTGCCTCGGGTCTGGTGGTACATTTGAGGCAGAAGCCCTCCCAGGCAAACATCTCTGCTGAGACGAGATGTAGAAAGTTAAAAAAAAAAAAAAAAAAAAAAAGCTGCTTCTACTCCAACCATGAGAAAAGGCCAAATGTTGTAATCTACAAAATTGTAACTTTTCTGAGTTTATAGGAGAGCTGAGTTTTTGAGGCAACCAAAGGGTGACAAACCCCTCTGAGAAGATAAAATACATGAACTGTTTTATCTTTGAAAGTAACAGGAGAAAGAGGTGGTCACCACACAAATGGGTAGGAATAAATCAGCTAAAACTTCAATGAAATGTTAAAAGCCAAGTATGAACTAGGAGGTCACTCTGGAACAGTTAGGAGCACCAGAAATAAGGAGAGCTTGCACTGGGTCAAAAGCTTTCACATGCACTTCCACAAGGTGCTCAGAAAGATACAGGTCAGGCAGGAGGCCACAGGGAGCCCCTTCGGTGGCACAGACACGCAGGAGGCCACTGGCTGCTGCTGGAGCCAGGTCCAAAGCCCCTCCATTTCCCCCTAGTCCTTTCTCTCCTAGCCTCTGGCTCCTAAGGCCACTGGCTGCCTGAGGAAGAAGGTTGTTAGTAAACTGTCTGTTGAATGAACTAATATATTTAAAATGTTCTCTTAACAGTTGTCAAAGTAATGTATAATTAAAGCAGTTCAAAACTAATTGTGAGGCTGGGCATGGCAGCGCATGCCTGCAGTCCCACCTACTTGGGAGGCTGAAGCAGGAGGATCACTTGAGCCCAGGAGGTCGAGGCTGCAGTGAGCTATGATCACGTCATTGCACTCTAGCCTGGGTGACACAATGAGACCCTGTATCTTACACAAACAAACAACTAAAGTGTGGTAAAACACAAAACTCATGTACAATTAAGTAACAAGCATATTAAAAATATTTAGCTGGCCAGGTGCAGTGGCTCATGCCTATAATCCCAGCACTTTGGAAGCTGAGGCAGGTGAATCATGAGGTCAGGAGTCTGAGACCAGCCTGGCCAACATGGTGAAACCCCATCTCTACTAAAAATACAAAAAATTAGCTGGGCGTGGTGGCAGGTGCCTGTAATCCCAGCTACTCAAGAGGCTGAGGCAGGACTGCTTGAACCCAGGAGGTGGAGGCTGCAGTGAGCTGAGATAGCGCCACTGCACTCCAGCCCGGGTGACAGTGCAAGACTCCATCTCAAAATAAAAAAAAAAAATTTTTGCCTTCTTTCTTTTATAATTTTATTTTTTTGTAAGAGATGTGGTCTTACTATGTTGCCCAGGCTGACGGTGAACTTCAGGGCTCAAGCATTCCTCCCACCTCAGCCTCCTCAGTAGCTGGGACTATAGGCACATACCATCGTGCTCAGCTTAGCCTTATTTCTATTAATAATTAAAGAAATACAAGTTTAAGGATTTATACCTGCCCATGTTACCCACCATGAACGTTTTTTATAAGATTTTTTGTTACAAAAACAATATATGCTCACAATAAAAAAGATGCAGATTAAAAATAAAGTATAAAACATCACTGACCAGGTGTGGTGGCTCACAAGTATAATCACAACACTTTGGGAGGTCAAGGAGGGAGGATCCCTTGAGTTCAGGAGTTTAAGACCAGCCTGGGCAACATAGTGAAAACCTATCTCTACTAAAAATAAAAAATGAAAAAACGCCAGCAAAACAAAACAGAAAGTATCACCCACTAGAGACGAACCATAGTTAATCTTGGCACATAAACAGATAAACATAGAGAACCTCAAATTTGTGTGTGATATTTTATATTCATAATTTAATTTTAAAATGGTTTATATGGCATACATTGTGTATTTCTCCCATCTGTCAATATTCCAAAACCATCTTTCCCTGTCAGCAGATACATTTCTATAATGGTTTTTATTTTTTTAATTTTTTAATTTTATTTTTTAATTTTTTTTTT